>NC_092234.1:30906702-30964202 GCF_036320965.1 Panulirus ornatus | reverse complement strand
TTCACTAGGAACCTCTCACTTTCTTCTTTTCCTACCCGTACACATGCCTTACATCCTCGATAAAAACTTTTCACTGCTTGTAGCAACTTGCCTCCCACACCATTATACTCTTAATACCTTCTACAGAGCATCTCTATCAACTGTATCATATTCCTTCTTCAGATCCATAAATGCTACATACAAATCCATTTGTTTTTCTAAGTATTTCTCACATACATTCTTCAAAGCAAACGTCTGATCCACACATCCTCTACCACTTCTGAAACCACACTTCTCTTCTCTAATCTGATGCTCTGTACATGCCTTCACCCTCTCAATCAATACCCTCCCATATAATTTCCCAGGAATACTCAACAAACTTATACCTCTGTAATTTGAGCACTCACTTTTATCCCCTTTGTCTTTATACAGTGGCACTATGCATGCATTCCGCCAATGCAATATATATATATATATATATATATATATATATATATATATATATATATATATATATATATATATATATATATATATATATATATATATATCTTTCTTTTCTTTCTTTCAAACTATTCGCCATTTCCCGCATTAGCGAGGTAGCGTTAAGAACAGAGGACTGGGCCTTTGAGGGAATACCCTCACCTGGCCCAATTCTCTGTTCCTTCTTTTGGAAAAAAAAAAAAAAAGAAAAAAAAAAAAAAAAGAGAGGGGAGGATTTCCAGCCCCCCGCTCCCTCCCCTTTTAGTCGCCTTCTACGACACGCAGGGAATACGTGGGAAGTACTCTTAATCCCCTATCCCCAGGGATAATATATATATATATATATATATATATATATATATATATATATATATATATATATATATATATATATGTTGAGGGACAAGTGAGTTGGGATTTAAGTTTTAATGGAGAAAAATTGGGGAAGTGAAATATTTTAGATATTTAGGAATGGACTTAGCAGCGAATGGAATAACCGTGGAAGTGAGTCACAGGGTGGGGGAGGGTGGAGAATGTTCTGGGAGCGATGAAAAATGTGTGGAGAGAGAGAACGTTCTCTCGGAGAGCAAAAATGGATGTGTTTGAAGGAATAGTGGTTCCAACAATATTAAATGGTTGCGAGGCATGGACTATAGATTGAGTTATAGGGAGGAGGGTGGATGTGTTGGAAATGAAATGTTTGAGGACAATATATGGTGTGAGGTGGTTTGATCGAATAAATAATGAAAGGGTAAGAGAGATGTTTGAAATAAAACGTGTGTGGCTGAGAGAGCAGAAGAGGGTGTTGAAATGGTTTGGACATGTGGAGAGAATGAGTGAGGAAAAGTTGACAGAGAGGATATATGTGTCAGAGGTGGAGGGAACAAGGAAATGCAGAAGACCAAATTGGAGGTGGAAGGATGGAGTGAAAATGATTATGAGAGATCGGGGCATGAACATACAGGAGGGTGAGGGGCGTGCAAGGAATAGAGTGAATTGGAAAGATGTGTTATACCTGGGTCGACGGGCTGTCAAAGGACTGATGCAGGGCATGTGAAACTTGCAGGGTAAACAATGGAAAGGTGTGTGTGTGTGTGTGTGTGTGTGTGTGTGTGTGTGTGTGTGTGTGTGTGTCTGTAAAATGCCTGTTACCATTTGTGTGAGAGTTGGGGACCGCTACGACTTTGTTTTGGCGTCTATATAGTTTTGCCACCATGTTTATGTTGTTGTAGTGTTCACAGATTTATAAGCTGAAAACGAATGTGATTACGCTTTTTTTGTCCTGTTTAATGTAAGCAAGTTCCTGCTTCCCCATCACGAGTGACAACAAACTTGATATAGTATACTTCTGATAGTGGTGTACGTTCAAGTGTGCTATCCTTTTAAGTGCGGCATGATTTTGACGCCTTTGTTTCATACCACAGGTTATCCTCTTGAAATAAGGTCCTCAGATTAACGAGACATTTGAGGCAAAAGGAATGAATTTAGGGGGATCTAGCTCCTTTTCCACACGAGAAAGCAACCTTATAAATTTCATGAAACATTTATGGTGGTAAAGATTAAGTTTGTGGGTAAGGTTTACCTCTTGTCTTGTAGGAAGAGAACATCATCACATGCTTGGTATTGCAAGACGTTACTGATACTGTCATGTAGCGTACTATCTGACTCTTACTGCACGCAATTTATGTTGCAAGTTAGAGTCTTCAGTAGAGTGGGATATTACAACATACTGGGACAGCATTGCAACGTTGTGGATCCTGCTTAAATGGACGTTTTTCGATTTCCGGATACTGGAAGAGTCAGTTAGACTAACATGATTCGAAGAGAGTGTGATTCTTGGATATTCCTTGAACGAGTGATAACAGATTCATTGATTCTGATGGAACTCTCATGTCATTGGGGAATCTTGAGGTCAAATATTGTTGAATATAGTGAGGTTAGCGTACATACCCGATTTGGCCACGTTCAACTTTATCATTTCGGTGCTTTCATTTTCTTTGTGATTTGTGGTGGGTGTCGAGTGTTGCCAGAGGTTTGGGACTGGACCATAATGTCGTTTGATAGATGTAGATGGGGTCGAAGCCCAGGCGTCGACAGATAACTGTTATTAAGGATTCGGATCCCAGTGGTCGAGTGGTATGCCTGGTAGAGCCGCTGTGTCTGCTGTCAGCAGTGTGTGGGGCTCGAACCGTTTTGGTCTAATATTACCTATGTTATGTTGGGACTTAACGTTGTAGGCAGCTGCTGAATGTATTCGAAGGCACACTGTTTGGGCGTTAATGAAATGTACTGTGCAAACAGAAAGAGTCCTGCTGTTACCCAGGTCGTCTTTCCAGAGGCTCCTGGAGCCTAGGGCTTCGCTGCTTCCAGTAGCTGGGAAATGTGGACTCCTTTGGCATAAGAAGTTCATTGACGAGACTGCATTGCAAGTTAAACAGCCTCGCCTAAGTTGACTTTTCACTCGCGGTGTAACCTCATGCAGGCGGAGCTTAGAATATATATATATATATATATATATATATATATATATATATATATATATATATATATATATATATATATATATATATTTTCTCTGTTTTCAGAAATATCATAAAGGCAAGATATATTCAGATTCACTGTGTCCCAGTGTGTTCATCCGGGAGTTTTATATGTAAAGCGGTGCAGGTAGTGGTGGTGAGAACACATTGTTATTTGTATGCTACTGAGGCAGGTTGCGTACCAGCGTTCTGGACGGCCCGCTAATCGCGATTTGATTGTCAATCTTTCGAGAGTTATCTAGGGAGAACTCATACCATTTCAATGCGTTAATCTTACTGTGTGCATTGCCTCGCTGGCCACAAAGCACTGAGGATGACAACCGTCCAGACATTGAGAATTGAATCGTGGTTCGTGACCCGTTGTGTCATCTGCTGCCTCACCATATATTTACCTGCCTGTCTACAATGAACACCAGTGACCTTAAGTATGTGAGTGGTACGGCACTTACAACCAGCAGTAGAAGGAGACGCTGCAAAGACCAGCGAATGGGTAAGAAGCCGAAGGAATTTTAAGAAGAGGTCAGGAGTGTGGGAGGAGGTAATACAAGAATGTTACAAGAGAATATACTCGAACATGTTTTGGTTCGTTCTTGTGAGTGGGAATGTTATCGCATTCCTTAAAGGAGAATCAGCTTAATCATCGGAGTGTTTTGTGGCCAGGGAAGCAATACGGATAATAAGATCAACGATTTAATGGCATATAGAGTGTCAGCTGCCGGATAGAAAGAATTTACTCATTATTTATAGCACCAGGAAGGTACAAGGCAAATAACTGATGGCGGACATGTAATAATTCTTACCAGTAAATCAACTTAGAAAGGTAAATTTGATAGAATGTTAGAAAATTAGAATAGAAGTGTACTGCACAAATCCTGCCTGGCGAAAGAGTACGTTAGCGATCAAGATAACAGAAGGTAATTGATAACATTACTGGTCATTACAGACACAGTGTCACGTGAGGTTATTGTTGCATTCTGAAACACCGGAAGTAGAATGGGTGATTAGTGTGGGGGATCTTGATTACCGATCATGGGGAGGAGGTAGACAGGTCACTCCGTGCCTCGGCTAGGGGGAGCTAACTGACCCTTTGGGAGTAAGGCGGACATTCCTGAGGTATGGGGAGTGAGGGGGAGACGGAAGTGCGGGAGATGGGGAGCACTGAGAGTGAGGAGGAAGAGTAGGTAGGGAGGAGGAGGAGTAGGTAGGGAGGAGGAAGAGTAGGTAGGGAGGGGTGGAAGAGAGAAGAGGAGGAGACACTGTTAGAGAGGAGGAGGAATATGAATAGTGAGGAGGGTTGAGGAGAGAGTGGTATAGAAAGAGGGAAGAAGGGTATGGAGGGAAGGAGGGCGGCGCCGATGAGGACGGAGACTTGCGAGGGAGGGAACTGTGAGGGAGGGGACAGAGAGGCGGAGGAACAGGATGAGAGAGAGTTTATATCAAGTATCTCACCTGGGCAGGGCGAGTGAATATTGATGGACGTATGCAAAGTGAGGAGATAAGCGACGGGTCTCTCCCGAGTCTGGCTGGAGATGGCGAGATATCTCCGCATGGCCACGAGACCGAGACACACGGTTAAAGTTTATCTCGCTCTCGCTCCGGCCAGCAACCCACGCCATTTGTTTTATTATTTAGATATAGACTGAGGGTGTACTGAAAGTATTGGCCGATATATATATATATATATATATATATATATATATATATATATATATATATATATATATATATATATATATATATTCATGACTCTAGTCGCGGACAAAAGCCGGCATCGAGGCAAGTCCTTGAGTGAAACAAAAGATTGCTAAGAAATTGGAAAGTAAGAAAAGCCGGATAATCAGAAAAGTTTTCGAGACATTGGAAAATCATCATTAAAAAAGGACAGATCGGAACTCTTAGAACAGACATAGAACGTACAGTTCCAAAGGTCTGAGGTATAGAGGAAAAACAAACACATCACCATCACACCCTAGTGTTGCTGTGGACCACACAGTAATCACGGTGACTCTGTGGCTTGCCTAGTGTTAAGTGGTGTGTGGCCAATGACGGAGGCTCACAAAGAGCCAGTTCTCCGTAACAGAAACCGGAGGATTATCTATAGAAGAGAGAAAGGGAACTTAGCGTAGGGCAAGTGCATCAGGCTTTGAGGTCAGACTCAAACTGGAAGAGCTGATAAGTTGGATTACTTGATTCTTCGAAGTTGTGTAGAGGCAGGACCTCCCCAGATATGAGAGTGCAGTACTCTGTATAAAGACGAATCTGTCCTTTGTACAGTCGCAGCAGCTGTCCAAGAGATGATAGTCCCCGGCAGCTGAACAGGACTGTTGTAGTGTGTATTGCTGATTATGTTTAATACTGGAATTATAGAGCTATCAAAGGAGATGGGAAACTTATGAAGAGTTTTGGAAAGAGAATAGGAAAAAAATGGGTTTTTATAAAGGGATAAACTTAACTAGGTTACGTCTGCCCCACCGGGAAATCCTGTCCAAATATGAGTTTATAGAGGTAGTTATGAGGAGACGAGACGTGGTTCGAACCAAAGAAGATTGAGTAGGTTTGAGAGAAGTGGAGGATTCCAGTTTACAGTCGTCATCTTAAGAGTATATCTGATCATTTATTGAAGAGACGAAGTCGTTGTTGAAAAGAAGGAAGAACGGAGGAGACATTGTGGAATCTTCAAGAACAGTGCTAGTGGAAGGGAAAGAAGGAAGTTTGTTTTTTAATAATAAAGGGGATGGATTGGCTGGGCATAACAGGAAAGGAGAGGGGAGGAAAGCCAAGACACGTCAGGCCCCATTTCATCACCGCATCAAAAGGTTTCAAGATTTCGAAGAAAGTGATGCGAAAGTCTTACTTTTGTGATTAGAGGGATGTTGGTGACAGTCAATATCTTCTGGCAAATTTAGTAGGGATTATCAGACCTTTGGAAACAATAGAAGTCAAAGCAGCAGGGCGATTGTTGGATGGGTTAGAACGGTCACCCATCTGCAGGATAAGGTGTACCACTTTATGTTTTTAAAAAGGATTTTTTTTTTTTTTGACGAAAACGATATAGACGAGCAAGCACAGGCGCAAGGTCAGAAACACACTTTTAGCAATACAAGTAGGGATCCTGTCTAATGTGTGTGACTTGCTTGTGTCCTGAAAAACATATGCTTTCAAGACAGCACGAGAATAGATGATAGGGAGAGGCATATGGTTCGAAAGTGTTGCGTCAGGGGATGAAGGGATATTAGAATCATCCAAAGTGACGTTAAAGGATTAAAAACTGAAACGAAAAGTTGTTTCCTTAGTTGGATATATATATATTATCCTGGGGATAATATATGCCCACGTATTCCTTACGTGTCGTAGAAGGCGACTAAAGATGGGGGGGGGGGGGGTGAAAATCCTCCCATCCTGTTTTACTTTTTGAAAAGTTGGAACAGATGGGTTGGCCAAATGAGAAGTTTTCCTCTCAGGCTCATTCATCTTTTTTTGACGCTACCTCGCTAACGCGGGAAATGGCGAATATGTTTGAAAAAAATATAAAGTGCATATATATATATATATATATATATATATATATATATATATATATATATATATATATATATATATATTTATATGCTTACTCAACTGTATGTATTAATATGTGTATGCATGTGCTTCTAGAATTTAAGAATCAAAATTGATAATATTGGTCGATTTTTATGATGACTTAACCCTCTGTAAGACCTGTGTCAGAGCAAACAAGGCTTCAGTTCCAAATATGATTTTTAAAATGGGGGGAAAAGTTCATGATCGGTAGAAAATATGTTTTGTTCTTAGAAAAAAATATATTAGAAAGAGGGTCTAAGATCAGATTCCTGAGGCGAGAATAAAATTTATAATCCTAAATTTTCTGTCGTGAAATTGGCGTTGGGTTTAATGTCAGGTTGTGTTTTATATAAAGATCGACTCGTTTAAGAGCATTTGCATAGATATCCTGGAGACCTAGATTAAACCACGTAAAAGATTAAGCTTAATCTGTAGCCCAGAGCTGAGCTTTACGTTTATTAGTTGAGCCTTAAAACAGAGAGAGAGAGAGAGAGAGAGAGAGAGAGAGAGAGAGAGAGAGAGAGAGAGAGAGAGAGAGAGAGAGAGCTTCTAATAGTGGCGATCAGCTTCAGACCCAGGGCAGAGAGGACCCGCCAAGGAACCCAGAGTACCCCCACGCGCCAGTGCCCATGTTCCCGGCCGGGACTGGACGCCTCCCTGTCTTGTCCTTAACTTTTAACGACCTGTATAGCTCTGATAACCACGCCAGATACCGCCAAGCTTCATATAAACCCGCTGAGGAGGTGTGAGGTTGCCCACAGGGGGGCCGGCCCGCGCTGCAAATGGTGGCCTTCTGAGAACAACAAGATGTGGTGATTGTGGCGTTGGTGGTGCGGTGGGCGGTGGGTGGTGGGTCTTAGTGATGTGGCGTGATGCAGGGACTGTTGTGAGGGAAGTGTGATGCTTAGGAGCGGGTGAAGGGAAGTAGAATGAGTGATTTGTGATGTAGGTACTTGTATTAGGAAGGGAGGGTGAGGTGAACTAGGTACTTGTATTAGGAAGGGAGGTTAAGGTGGACTAGGTACTTGTTTTAAGAAGGGAGGGTAAGGTGGACTAGTTACTTGTATTAGGAAGGCAGGCGAGAGGAAATAGGTACTTGTATCAGGAAGGTTGGTTGAGGGAGGACTGGGTACTTGTGTAAGAAGGGAGGGTGAGAGAATCATAATGTAGGCACTTGTATGGTATGACTTGTCTTAGGAAGGAAGGTGAAGGAGGGTTGGCCTTTGTGATATAGAGTCTTAGTGAGGAAAATAACCCACAGAAAGAGTCATAAGGAATCGATGAGATGTATCATGTAGGGATTGTAAGAGTAGCCATACGAGAGGGAGGAAGAGAAGGAGAGGTTGTGTGTGTGTGTTGTATACCACACAGAGAGTAAGGCATGATATGCTGTAGAGGTTTTATAAGACACAGTGGGTTCAGAGGTGGCTGTACTCCACCTCTTCCAGCTCCTCCCATCGGAGGGATGTGAGCCGAGCCTTTTGTTTTCCTTTGTGTTGTCTTCTCTCCTGGTGAACACATCACCAGATCTGGACACACGGACCGGGATAGACCTTTTTATCCGTTAAATACACAAGTCTCGTGCAGCTCTGCTTGTTATCTCGCGTTCCACACACGAGTGCATGTGTGCACGGTTGGGCAAAAACTGAAAAAGATTTTTTTTTTTTTCTGGAGTTGATACGAGACTGAACTTGATATCGGTTAGCTGTAGTATTTAGGAACTTAAGTTGTAGATTGCTCAAGTTCAGGGTTCGTTCTGAACTCTTCCTCTGCTCCTCCGTCTTTGTGTCGAATGTTGATACTTGTGTGATGTGTGGCAAAATGGGTCTTGGTGAATATTGCCTTGTACGGAGAGGAGAAAATGAAGTAAACTCCTCACTATTCATTTATCTATTCATTTATTTCATGATTATTGTTATTATTATTGTTTAAACCTTTTCTGTTTTGTCGAGTTATGATAACCATATGATAATTTCCTTCTTTTATATAGTGAAGCTGAAAATGTAGGCGTTAATTAACGTGAAGCTGGTCATATGTCTTTTGTTCCTTCGCCTTTATTACTGTTGTTCTTCTTCTTCGACTTTCATTACTGTTGTGTCCTTTGGGTCACCGCATTTCTTCCCAAGCCACAGAGAAGATCAGGGGTGGTGCTGTGTACGCTAAGGCTTGCATGTCTTGAGGCTGGGTACATTGTGTCTGTCTTGGTTCGTGACCCTTGGATTCTCTCTCTCTCTCTCTCTCTCTCTCTCTCTCTCTCTCTCTCTCTCTCTCTCTCTCTCTCTCTCTCTCTCTCTCTCTCTCTCGTTTGTATGAGCGCGATTGTACTCGGGGAAATGCGTCCCTCTGTCATTTACATTTACCCTGATTAGCTAATCCTTGTTTTGCCCCTTCACGGTGGTGGGTCGTAGGGATGACTGCGGGTCTCGTCCTAGTGATATTATGGTCATGTCGAGCGGGGATGTACTTTTGTTAGTAATAGATTCGCTATTCGCTTCGTGATTAATGTGCCAGTGACCATCTCTGCCTTACTAATGATCACTGTTATATATATATATATATATATATATATATATATATATATATATATATATATATATATATATGTTCACTGTTGTCACCTTCGGCGAGGTGGTATTGTCTTGAGCTTCTCATCCGAAAAGAGTCAATCCATTTCCCAGATGATGATTGTAGCGCAACTCTTGACCTGCAGGTGCCCCTAGGGTTATAACACACACACACACACACACACACACACACACACATATGTATGTATATATTTCTTTCTTTCATGCTATTCGCCTTTTCCCGCGATAGCAAGGTAGCGTTAAGAACAGAGGACTGGGCCTTTGAGGGAATATCCTCACCTGGCCCCCTTCTCTGTTCCTTCTTTTGGAAAATTAAAAAAAAAAAAAAACGAGAGGGGAGGATTTCCAGCCCCCCGCTCCCTTCCCTTTTAGTCGCCTTCTACGACACGCAGGGAATACGTGGGAAGTATTCTTTCTCCCCTATCCTGGCCTGCGTTATGTCTAAAGCTCAAACAGCCAGCCAGTCAGTTCCGTGATATCTTGACCATAAACCGGGAGTGAAGGTGATTAGCTCATTTCAGCTACGAGGACTGCAGTACTCACTACCTTCCTGTACTGAATCATTACCTGATCAACACTTTGGCCAGACAGCCCACAAGAACTCTCATTCAGAGCCCTAGCTTGAGCACAGGTCGCTCTCATTTAGAGCTCTGCTTTGATCACTGATCACTCTTGTAAGCTTTGGCTTGAGCACCGACCAATCTCGCTTAGATCCATGTCTCGTGCACCGACCACTCTCACTCTGACCTTCGGCATGACGACTGACCACTCTCATTTTGACCCTAGGTTTAAGCGCTGACCACTAACTTTAACCCTAGCTTTAAGCGCTGACCACTCTCACTTTAACCCTAGGTTTTCGCCGAGACCACTAACTTTAACCCTACGTTTAAGCGCTGACCACTCTCACTTTAACCCTAGGTTTAAGCGCTGACCACTCTAACTTTAACCGTAGGTTTAAGCGCAGACCACTCTCACTTTAACTGTAGGTTTAAGCGCGGACCACTCTTACTTTAATCCTAGGTTTGAGCGCTGACCACTTTCACTTTAACTGTAGGTTTAAGCGCTGACCACACACACTTTAACCCTAGGTTTAAGCGCTGACCCCTTTCACTTTGACCCTTGGCTCGAGCCCTGATCACTTGCACGTAAACAGAACACTCATCTGGCCTTTTAACATGACTAGATTGGCAGTTATTATTGTTTGCTTATCTTTATTACTGGATTGACATATATGTTGGACCATTTTTTCCCCGTCTCATAATTAGCTAAATTAGTTACTCCAGTATCCTGTTTTTTCCTTCGTGAGTTGAAGCTCAGGGGAGAGGCAGACACGATGAAAGTAACTCGTGGGTTGTAATGGTGTGTTGTTATTTTGTCTCTATCTCGCATTATCGCATTGTTACGAATGCGGGAGTCATTCTTCTCCAAGGGTGCTTCATCAGTCCTTCTACGGCCATCAGCGCCACCACTGAGACCGACGACAGAACACCTCAAGGACACAGACAGCATCCTGTGCTAACTTCCTGAACCAGAGAAACTCGCAGTGCATTTACACACATGACACTCCAAGAATTCCGAGCGGCGAACCGTTCAGTTCCATATGTCCGTGTGTTCCCTGTAGACTCCAGCATCTCTTTTGCTTACTAGGTATTTAGGCTGTGTGTGTGTGTGTGTGTGTGTGTGTGTGTGTGTGTGTTACCCAGGACCTTTCTAAAGACTCGTGTAGCCCAAAGTGCGTTACTCCAGTAGCAGGAAAACGTAGACTCTTGTATCCAGTGATGCAGCCTCGCCAAGGTGACTTTTCACTCACTCTGTGTAACCTCGAGTAGGTGGAGACCGGTAACACACACACACACACACATACACACACACACGCTAACACACACACACACACACACACACACACACACACACACACACACACAGGTTGGACGTATACAGAGAAAATGCACACAGGATAGACAGTCGGGTTATAAAGTAGGAGAAGTTAAAGAGACATTCCCTCGGCAAATATTGTGTGACAGACTACTGCTTACTGGCAGTAATTACAATGATAGTGGCGGGGTTGTTTCTGTAACCGTCTTGCATGTCAGTAAGTGCAGTACAAGTACAGAGTGAGATGAGTCACACACATATGGCCAAAGTCATTTGCAATTAGGAGTTTCTGAATCTCTGTAATGTTAGACATTGACTCTGGCCACAGTGGAAAGCATCATTTTATATCCGTGTACCGTATGCCGATTATCAGGAAAATTCACAAATGTACAGAAGTCGTATTATATCAGTATGATTCTTTGAGCCATCCTGTCACTCTTGAAGTCGAAGGCATTGGTGTTTGCATAGTCATATTCATTTTTCATGTAGAAATGGTATAATGATACAACAGTTTCCTCTCTCGTTCCTCACTCCATACTGCTGTGCCTAGGGCGATAACCTCAGAGTACCGCCGTACGATTAAGTACCAAAATTGATTAAAGGAAATTTAAGATCATTTTAATGGCGTTGGGTCGTGCGATGTACGCCAAATTAAACAACGATGGAGTCCGGTGTAAAATGTTTGTAAGGTGATTTAAGAGACGGGGGAAAAAATCATTCTCATTGGTATTTGACGTTTGAATGATCTTCCTTTCGGTTCATATATATTCGCCTTCGCTGCCAGGCCTGTAGTTCGACTTCGGCTCACCAGGTGGTCGGTGTCTGCTGCTCTAGGTCTAATGCTACGTAGAGAAAAGGATATATATATATATATATATATATATATATATATATATATATATATATATATATATATATATATATATATATTATTTATTTTGCTTTGTCGCTGTCTCCCGCGTTAGCGAGGTAGCGCAAGGAAACAGACGAAAGAATGACCCAACCCACCCACATACACATGTACATACATACACGTCCACACACGCAAATATACATACCTATACATCTCAACGTATACATATATATACACACACAGACATATACATATATACACATGTACATAATTCATACTGTCTGCCTTTATTCACTCCCATCGCCACCTCGCTACACATGAAATAACAACCCCCTCCCCCCTCATGTGTGCGAGGTAGCGCTAGGAAAAGACAACAAAGGCCCCATTCGTTCACACTCAGTCTCTAGCTGTCATGTAATAATGTACCGAAACCACAGCTCCCTTTCCACATCCAGGCCCCACAGAACTTTCCATGGTTTACCCCAGACGCTTCACATGCCTTGGTTCAAACCATTGACAGCACGTCGACCCCGGTATACCACATCGTTCCAATTCACTCTATTCCTTGCACGCCTTTCACCCTCCAAAAGGGGGTGATATTGATGGTTGAGGTTATTTATTAGTATGACATGGTTAGCTGGAATGGAATGACTGCTGTTGCATAGGATGATTGTTAAAGCCGATACTGAAGTGAGTTGTGTTAGATTGAATGATGAGTTGACTGACGTTTGTTGAGATGTCTATAATTTCATGGACACTGGATTGAGTTCGAGAGGATTGGCATTCCAGCATCGATGGGGGCATGAGAGTCCCGTTACGATGAGAGAGGAGATGTGGATGGTGTGTGAAGAATGTAGTAGAAATACTTAGAAAATGGAAAGGGATTGATGTGACCATTTAGTTCGTGGAAGGCATATGTATGGTATGTATGTGTGTAGGTTTAATGTAATATATGGTTGGAGGCGTTGTTGTTGGTGATATATTTTTTACGGTATGTAAGTGTGTGTGTGGTTAACGTATAGGTGGTGTGGTTTAGTGGAGTCTGTTTGTGTGTAGGTATGTGAATTCTCTGGACCTTAATGTAATAGGATGGGAGTTGTTGAGGATATGATAAGATCATGGATTAGTGGAGTTTTACTGCTGTTGGTGATGAGTGTGACTGGTTTGTGGTCTGTTTGTGTATGTACGTAATGCACTGGGGCGGTTGCATGTGAGAATACTATAACCGAGTGATGTTTGGTAGGTGTGTGAGAATTCGTAGTACAATGAACCAGAGCATAAACTTAGTGAAAGGCTAATATGAACTGGTAAAAATCAGGTGAAAGAGTTTGAATGTGATGGAATCCTCGTGTGAGTTGGTGTGTGTTGTATCTGACTGGTCTCTGTCTCGTTGGAACCTAGCGAATGATCATCTAGTGGGTGCTCAAACTTTTCCTAAGCCAAACATTTAGGAAGTGAGTAACGTGTTCGGAGCTATTAAGACAGCGTACTATTGTTAGTCATGTTACTTTCTATAGTTACGTGGCATGATAAGTCAGTCCGCCCAGCAATCGACACCCTCGCTGAATATGGACTTCGTAGAGGTGTGGGCTGTGAGGTGGTTGATCGAGAGACGGAGGGTAGGAGAATGTGGTCACATTCACAAGAGCGCGCTTGAAGAGCAGAAGCAGGGTTTTGAAATGGGTTTGGTCCTGGGGAAGGGGGAAGGTGGTGACAAGAGTTATATGTTCGGGTGTGGAGGGAAGGGGGAACCCAATTGGAGGTGAAATGGAGTGAAAAGAGTTTGGTACGCGGGCTGAACATGAAGGTGTAAAGGAGGGCAGGATGGTGCTTGGAGCGATGTGGTATACAGGGGTTGACGTGCTGTCAGTGGAGTGAATCAAGGCATGTGAAGCGTCTGGGGTAAACCATGGAAAGCTGTGTAGGTATGTATATTTGCGTGTGTGGACGTGTGTATGTACATGTGTATGGGGGGGGGGTTGGGCCATTTCTTTCGTCTGTTTCCTTGCGCTACCTCGCAAACGCGGGAGACAGCGACAAAGTATAAAAAAAAAAAAAAAAAAAAAAAAAATATATATATTATATATATATATATATATATATATAATATATATATATATATATATATATATATATATATATATATATATATATATATATATAGAAAGGATCACAATTTTGCGCGTGATCAAGATATTACTATGAGTCCCCGGGGAAAATGAAACAATCGACAATCGCATGTTTACCAAATGGCGTCCTAGCTTCGTCTCTTCGATGTATCTCAAATGACTTTTATTTCTCTCTTGTGTCTCCCTTGATGATGTGATTATTACAGGAAAGTGCATTTGGGAACTTATCGTATTTCATTTTCCCCGTGGATATATATATATATATATATATATATATATATATATATATATATATATATATATATATATATATACGTGGGTGATGAGGTAGCTGTTCATTTTGAGTAATGATATAGATGTACTGTGAATGATGACTTTGCTGTTCAGTGGGGATGATTATTTATCCGTATACTGAATGCTGAGTTTGCTGTTCGTATGTGAATGATGAGTTGAGCTGTACGCGGTGGAGAAGACTCGTGCATCCCACGATCCTCATCATCCACCTGAACTCGTCAGTGTCACATAGGATTGAATCCTTACGCTGTGGAGGGAGGCTGGAGATCACCCTCATCGATGCAACGAGGGAGACAGCTGGTGGAGGCGAGGCAAGGGTGAGAAGACCATATAGAAAATGGGAAGGAGATGGAGTGTACCAGGTCGTCTGTCATTGTCTGTGTATGTATGTGTATGTCCTCATGTATATATGTGTCTTTGTGTGTCTGTTTGTTTGTGTATATTTGTTTATTTCTGTGTATGTGTGTGTTTGTGTGTTTCCTTAGTTGTGTGTATATATGTGGGTGTCTGTTTGTGTGTTTATATATGTGACTTCTCTGCACGACCCATCGGAACACAAGGATGGCAATGTGTCTGACGTTATGTATATATATGCATGCGTTTATGTCTGTTTTTCTGCATGTGTACGTGTGTGTGACTGTTTGTCGGTCTGTTTGTGTGTATGTACGTAATGCAATGTAAGGCGGTAGCCCAGGTCGAGATATTGTACTATAACCCGAGCTGATGTTGTGTTGGCTTGTGATTCGTTATCATCGACCCGGGATATACAACTGGAGTGAAAGCCACAAATATGAACTGGAAAAATCAGGGTGAAAGATGTTTATAACTCTTGTAGATGGTTCCTCCTGTGTGTGTGTGTGTGTGTGTTGTGACTCTCTCTCTCTCTCTCTCTCTCTCTCTCTCTCTCTCTCTCTCTCTCTCTCTCTCTCTCTCTCTCTCTAAGCCAACATCTTACAGACGTCAGTGATACGTGTCGTCTGCGGTGTGTTGAGACCAGCGTACCTACTTGTTTCCATCGTTAGCTTTCTCCTAAGTACTGCATTATACAGTCAGTCCCCCCCCCCCCCCGCCAACTCGACCAACCCACTCGCTGAATCACGGACTTGCGAGAGAGGTGTGGCGCCCACTGAAGAGGTGGGAGTGGCGACTCGGGAGGGAGGAAATTGGCCACAGTCTCTCCCCCTCCCCCTTACAGTACCACCACCTCAGGGATAGGGGTTGGGGGGGGAAGGGGGAGTGTTGGAGTGTTAATGTTTACCCTTGTGGTGTCGGAGTGAGTGGGGTTCCTCCATCTCCCGTCAAATGTTTGCAGGTGACCAGAACACAGAAGTGAATATAGAAGTGGTAAATGTGTGTCTGTTTTGTCTCCCGCCTGTGAGTAAACATTTGCATACTTCCTCTGTGCTGATGGCTTTAAGAAAACAAACAAAACAAAAAAAAACTCGGCTGAATGCTATTTGGGAAAACGCAATTAAAGTCTGTAGGCAAATCGTGGGTTCGCATTTCCATCCCTGTGTCCCGATTGGTCGAGCTGGAGAAGTCACTCTCGATTCTGATTGGCCGGGCGTCACCACCACTTATATTTGCATGACGATCACAGTAGGTTCGGCAGGGTCCTTCCCCCACTCCGCCTTTCCCCCTCCTCTCCTCCCACACAGGGCTGAGCGCGCTATGGAGGGAGGGATGTTTTCTCAGTAGAAAATTTTCTAAAGGGGAAATTCGGCATTTATAATAAGCGTCGTCCTGAGGCAGAGCGAGAGAGAGAGAGAGAGAGAGAGAGAGAGAGAGAGAGAGAGAGAGAGAGAGAGAGAGAGAGAGAGAGAGAGCTCCTCTCCTCCTCCCCCCCGTGCATTGGCTGGGAGGTCCTTGTACAAACTGCTGAGTTGGCCTGCGACGCGACCCACACTCTCCCCCCCTGACGATATTGCAGACTCCCGCCTGCCTGGAACTTCACGTTCTTCTGTGCCAGCGATTTTGTGAAATGTTCCCAGTGTAGATGATATGCTTTATTTGCAAGGTGCTTGGGTGGGAAGCTGCTGCTGCTGCTGCTGGATGTATGTGTGTGTGTGTGTGTGTGTGTGTGTGTGTGTGTGTGTGTGTGTATGATCGCTATTTGTGTGTTCCGGGGTGAGAGTTTTACACTCGTGCTCTGTCCCGTCGCCTAACCTTATATATGTCATGTCTTTAGTCCTGGGCTCACACACACACACACACACACACACACACACACACTCCAGCCTAAGTTGTGTGTATAATTACCTATTTGTTCAGTACGGGAGGGACTAGCACATTTGTGGGGGGCCCCATTGAATATGTGTAATTACCTATTCGTAATCACCTATTGCTACGTTACGGTGAGGGAGTTCTACACCAGTCGAGCCCCCATCTCTTGAAGTTTCTCTGTATATTCTCTGCTTTCAAACAACTTGTTAAACTTTTGTATGCTGTTTCATTTCATTACTCACGTTGATCCATTCATCCGCCACTCTTGTACTTTAAAGATATTTATTTACATCTTTCCTATTAAATCTGTTTCTTAATTTCATGCCATGGCCTCTGGTTGTTCTACCTTTGTATCTTTCGAAGAACTGTTCCTTGATGACGTCATCATATTGGTTTAAAATCGTAAATAGTGTGATCAAGACAGCCCTTAATACTCTCTTTTCTGTGGTGAACAAATTTATGGCCTCCAACCCTCTTACTGTATGTAACACAGCTCTCTTAATTCTAGTACCGTCTTTCTTGTCCTCTCCTGACTTTCTCTATTATTACCTTGTGCTTCTGTAAGTGTGTTGACCAAAGTGGAGAAGGGTGTTGTAGTTGTGGCCGAGTATAAGAAAGATGTGGACATTTACATGATTTTTTTCCTCAACCATGCACTTGCATGCATTTCTAATACTTGCTAGTACAAAGTGTCCCACAGTTCTCCTAAGGTGATATGTAACGTACAGTGTCGACTCGCAAGTCTCCCATTCACACACACACACACACACACACACACACACACACACACACACACACAGATTCCTGCAACTTTTTTCCTGCCAGATGATATTCTTATCGAGGCCTTCTTTCACTATGTTCCATCCTCATTGCTTTGTACGTACCTGGGTTGAATTTCCTCAACGATATATCAGTACAGCTTTGGAGTTTGTGTAGCTCCCATTGTAAATTGATAGCATCCTTCTCACTCTTTACATCCTTCATAACCTTGGAATCATCTGTAAGCATATTCAGGTAGGAGGGTAATCTTTCTGGCAGTTCATTTACATAGCTCAAGAATAGCAGTGGTTCCAAGAATGAACCCTGCGGCACGCCACAGGTGACCCCCAAACCCATGCATTCTTTGTTCCCTTCTACTAAGGCAGTTTTAAGTCCGTCAAAGGAGACTTTCCCTTATTCCTGCCTGAAGATCCAGCTTCTCTAACTGGTTTCCTCTGTGGTACGGTATCAGATGTTTTCTGTAGTCCAGATACAGACAAAGCCATTCACCCTTCTCTTTATCATAAACGGAGCTCACGCCCTCATATAAGTCTGAGAGGTTTCGTTACACACGACCTCCATTCCCCCAGAATCCGTGTTCTCTCTCGCTTCGGTAGTTTCTCTCTTGTGAGTAGTCGTTCATTTTGCTTTTTCTTTTTCTATCATCCTTTCAGTATTTTACAGATGACACTCATTAAAAAGACCGGTTTGTTGAGAAGCGCAACTTCCCGGTCTCTTTTCTTGAAAACAGGTATGACATTTGCCCCCTTCCACTCCTTTGGCACTTCACCGTCCCCCAGCGACACAGTGAACACTATTTCAAGTGGCCTGTCACGCGTATCTGCACACTTTTTCAGCACTTTTGGAGGAACGTCATCAGGATCATGAGCCTTTTGTAGGCGAAGGCACTTTATGAACCCCTTCATACCTCTTGTAGGTATTTTATTGACAACTGGTGATCAACTGAACACTGGTGGTCCTGGAAGAGTACCGGTGACCCCATTCTGTCTCACTGGCGACTTTGCTCTAGTATCTTCCACCGTGTGAGCACTTTTGAAGTTGCCATTCATGTCGTCGCATATCTCTACATCATTCTCTACAGCTCCTCCCTCTTCATCCCTTAACCTGATTAGCAGCTCAGTAACTGGTAATTTACCACTTACGAGAATATGGAAAAAGTTTTTCATCATCATCTGCCTTGTCCTCACTATCTTTCTTTGTTTTCGTTCAGTGTCTCTCTGCTCTTCCTCTCTTATCCTGCAGAACTAATTCCTTGTTGGTTTCTTATACCTTTCAGATGCTGGCTGGCTATGCTGTCGTTCGTATCTTCTCCACTGTACATCCTTAACATCTCGTTTATTGACATATTTTATTGAAGGTTTATCGACGTCTTTTATTGAAAGGTGAAAGGTTTGCACGAGATTGAATGAATTAGAACGATTTGATATACAGGGGTCGACGTACTTTTACTAGACTGAACCAGGGCATGTGGAACGTCCGGTGTAAACCATGGAAGGGGCTGTGGAGCCTGGTTGTGGATAGGGTGCTGTAGTTTTAGTGCATTACACATGACAAGAAGAGAATGGATGTGAGGGGACGCGGCCTTTCTTCGTCTGTTATGTGTGTAGAATGATATTTTTGTGTCATTTGGATGTATGTATGTGTAGGATGTACGTTTGTGTACGTTCTCACTTTCACATTATTTTACTGGTCATCCGGCAGGAACGATACTCGGTTAGTTCATTGGTTCCGTCTGGTTTGGACTGTACGAGGAATGTCTAGCACCATGTGTTATACAGGCACTGAGGCTCGTCTGGAGGTGCAAGCCTACACATTACCACAGTAATGACAGTGTGGACAGCCATGACCAGTAGTTCCATCGTGAAGTTGTGAGTCACTGAATATCTCTACCTACCAAGAAAGCCCCGAGTCACTGAGTGTCTGTACTTAGCACAAAGGCATTGAGTGTCTGTATTCAGCGTCTCTGAATGTCTGTATTCAGCAGTTCCTAAATAGATATCACTCACTAACCTCACTTGTGCCGTATGGGTGATGCTGCTTGGTCATATTACAGGCGTTGGGGGCCGCTGTTCCCTCGTCCTCACCTGTTGATCTGATCGCCGTTACTTGGGAAGTGTCAGAGAATCGGTTTTAGGTTATACATTTTTGGACATGGAGGTGGAAATATCACGAGACAGTGTGAAGACAGGCAGGTTTTATATAGTTCGAGTTCATGTCTCCCTAGGTTGAAAAGAATCTTCCGCCACATTTAGTCCCTGCCTATGTAAGGTGTGTACGTAGGGTCATGGATCAGCGGGAAAGGAACGGTAAAAGGAGCCGGAGCGGGAAGCAGAGAAACACAAGATGATGATGACGGTGAGGGAATTGAGAGAGAGATGATGATAGGAAAATGGAATGGAGAGATGATGATAGGAAGGAAGAGATGGAATACAGAAGTTGATAGTGTAGATGATGATGATGAAGGTATCAAAGCTTCAGGCGAGAGTGGGTAGATTGTTATCACTTGTGTTTGGTGGCTAAGGAGGGGCCGACAGCCCCTCCCGGCCCCGCCGCCCTCCACTCCAAGTCCTCCCCCTTCATGAAGCTGCTGATTCGGCTGCTGGTGATGTAGATGACTTACCTGGGGATCTGGATGTCTCCTGCCAGAAGGACTACGTGTAGTAATGCCAGCTTTAGCTGTGCTTGATGATATTGTCCTTTTGTTGCTGTTCTCGTCTCGACGTCTTGACAAGCTTTCCATGGTGAAACGCGATGATTGAAGTACCAGTCTCATTCATTTCCATAGGGAGAGTGACGTGTTTTCTTCCTCATACTTGGTTTTACACCATCTTTAAGATGTGTTCTGTCATATATCTGTCTCCGTACTCACCGGATCTGTGTTTATCATTGCTATTTTTGTTTCCACACGTTTAAGAAGATGGAACCAACTCCTCAACCAAAGTTCACACTGATTTTCCTACAAGCCTAATTCATTTTTCTCTATCATCTCAGAAGTGATTTTGTGGAAAATGTATACCGAAGTCACTTGTTACGAATTTCATTAACTTTGCTTACCTGTAAAAAAAATAAAGGTAATTAGCTGTTCCTTTCCACTTCTATTGTCAGTTCTTCCTTTTCTAAGAAACTTGGCTAACCAGAACATCATGATATTGAATTTAGTTTTACCTTCAGGTAAAGATTTAACTTGACCTTAAGCTTCCACTTAAACCACTTAGTCATCGTTTCTGAAAGTTTTGTTCTAAGATAGAGTGACGATATGTTGACCGTGATGAACCTGCTTAGATATCTCGTACGTCAGTCTGGAACCGTATTTATATTTTTTCTTCCTCCAAGGTGTGCCACATTGTTAGGTTTTTACATAGTGTGTTCTGAGGACGGTCTCTCAGTACCAGAATTTCTCTAGGGAGCCTCCCCTCGCTTGTTACTTTAAATAATACCATGGAACTATGATACTCTCTCTGTAGATTGAGGACAGACCCCCTTTTTGATGCTTTGGAAATAGACCTCGCCATCCAGTGCCATGCCCTGCTCTTCCGTGGTACATTGACGGCAGTAAAAAGTCTGTGAACACCATCGTATTACGGTCCTATTTAATTTATTGTTATTGGCATATTCCCTGTGCCTGCGTGGGTCGAGTCTACGAATTCTCCAACGTTTTCACGTTTTTCCACATCTCAACCGGTGCTCTGTTGTCTTAGGAAGAACCATAACGTTTTTCTTTATTGATAATTTTTTTATGACGAACTATTTTGATTGTATTATAGCATTTTTGATGATCATTTTTGCACTTGCCGATCTTTGAGAGACGATAAAAGATTCTTTTGAAGCCTGAGAGTAATAATAGGCTGGTAAAATCATTTTGGTTCGCTTCTTCCCAATCACATTCCAGACTTGTGAATCGTGTTTGTTGAGACGAATCATTGAGGGTTCGTCATGAATCAGTGCGCACACGTTAATCGTAAGACATTGGAGAGATTAAAGAATAATTTGTTAGATTAAATATCAAGACGTAAGTATTATTATTATTATGTAGATTTTTATCGCTTCCTTTTTTTTTTTGTGGGTGCGTTGCGAAACCCTGAGAAAGGTTGAGACACTACATTGAGCAGGATCCAGGTTATGTAGTCAAGGCGACGAGACTGCTCCATGCGGGCGGAGGTTGTCACCCTCAACACCCTAACTGGCCTGGCTGGTAAACCACCCTCCTCTCAGGCTAGGGTGACACCCTGCTCATCAGTTACACAGGGAGGGAGGCAGAGAGAGGAGGGAGGCAGAGAGGGAGACTTTAGTGAAAAATAAAGAACACACGTTTGATTCCCAGAGACAATACTATGTGGAATAACTGATGGCATTGTTTTTCTTTTTCATTTTTTCTGACATTGCTGTTGTGATTTTGTTAAATTCTTAACGTTAATCCTGTATGTCAGGGAAACCGTTATGTAACCGTAACGCGATTTTGTGTTAAATTTATATATCTCGAGACGGTAACGCGATGTTATGTTAAATGTATACGTTAATCTAGAGACGGTGACGCAGTTTTACCGGCGTGAAAGTCAGTGATTTTTCAGAATGCTTTGTTAACCTTGGGAGAAAATGATAAATATATGTAAGGAGTACAGGGGTGGAGTGCAGGATGACTTTTAACCCTAGTAAGGTGCATATTGCTTATTCTCTTTCCTTCACCTACTTAGCATGCAACTATAAATTTGAAATTATTATGAAATTATAAGGGAGGCATGTCCCCGTCACAGTTACGTAGGGGGGGGGGGGAACCCTTGCACCCAGCTGTTCAGCCGTAACAGTGAAGGACTTGACAGTTAAGCTTGAACGGCAGGTAGGTGACGTGGGGGGGGGGGGGGGGATGAAGAACGAGGATGGCTCCTATATACATCCCCGTTGAAAGAATTCGGTTGTTTGAGTATCTGGTTTGGGGTTAGGAGTCGAGTCGTTTGAGTACATGGTTTGTGGTTCGGAGCTAAGTCGTTTGTGTACATTGATTTTGCTTAAGATTCTTCCGTTTGTGCATGTGGTTTGTGGTTAGGGGTTGAGTCGTTTGTGTACTTGGTTTGCGGTCAGGATTCCGTCGTTTGTGTATCTGGTTTGTGGTTAGGAGCTGAGCCATATATATTTACTTAAATTGTCGCGTGTGCACCTTGTTTGTGGTTAGGGATTTGTCATTTGTGTACTTGGTTTGTAGAGAGTAGCCACACGTTTGTGTACCACATTTCAGGTTAGCAGCCAATCGCTTGCGTTGTTGGTTTGTCGTTAGCAGCCAGTGGCTTGTGTTTGAGATCTGTGGTTAGCACCCGCTGATCCCGAATGTGTAGACTACAATAACTTTGGCGGACTCTGTACAGATGTCTGAAGGAGATTAACGCTGCGTTCAGGTGATTTTGTTTAGTAAGGTCATAGTAGTATATATGAAAGGAAGTAATGTGATGATAGTAATGATAATAATAATGAAAATGATAATAACAGTAGATGCGTAGATATATAGATTAGTGAATGGTGATAATTAGATTAAATAGCATTCATTAACTCAGGTGTTGTACTGATAACGTAATAAATTTTTCTAGCAACTAGCTCTTCCATATATTTTTTTTTCTCCACCTTTCTCTGAGACTGCAATCAAAACCCCTCGCCCCCACCTTTATTGCGCCTCCTTCCGTCACCTTTCTTAACACATCCCTCTCCATCCCCCACGCGATGGTGCCTCCCTCTCTCTGTTCTACAGGTGTTACTCCGCACAGTGCATGTGTCTGCGTGTGTCCCATCCCCGACGTACTGCACCCGCGTCACACGCGTGTGGTTACTGTCTCCCATAACGTGTGTGTGAAGGACACTCACACGAGGACTGAGCCATATGACGCCGCTTTCCCCTCACACTACGAAACTAGGGAATTCTCCTCCCGTGTTTTGTCTTTCCATCCTACTGCAACCTCCCAACCGCTATGGGAGTCAAGTCTGCAAACACCTGATAAACTCGGTGTAATCCCTCCCACTTTCTTTTATCTTCTTATGTTGTCTATCCTTCTCATCCGAGATAGCCATGACTGAGGCATGCTTTTACCCCGTTGCTGTGTTGGCTACTGTGAGGGAAAAAGAAAGAAATTAGCTGTGGGCATAAGGAAGGACGTTGTAATGTAAGGCATTAAACATGATACTGATTCAAGATAAAGATCCTAGAAATGGGTGGAGGAAATGGCTCAGGAGGGATATGTTGTAAGTAGGTCTTGGAAGTCGCAATTCCGACCAGCTGACGTAGGAGCTACGACGTAAACGGAGGGAGTGTCGTACGATCGGATTGAGATGCCTGAAATCAAACGTGCGGGCGTAAGGTGAGACAGTAACGGAGGAAGTGCCTAAGGAATGATCCGGTTGTCGTGAATGAGACCCAGTGGTATAGGGAGGACCTGGGTGTCCTAGATCAGACCCAGTGACGTAGTGGTATAGGGAGGACCTGGGTGTCCTAGATCAGACCCAGTGACGTAGTGGTATAGGGAGGACCTGGGTGTCCTAGATCAGACCCAGTGATTGAAGTAAGACGGTGACGCCCGTAGTGGGATCCTAAGCCGGATGTTCTTTACCTCGGAGATAATTCATACGTTGGCTCTCACTCACTCGCCCTTGCATACGTGCAGCCCCCGACAGGGCGTGTGCTAAGTATCCCTAATAACGTAAGGCGTCTGTCCCTTCGTATTATTTCAGAATTATTGTCTCGTGTGGTCTGTATCCAGTCATTAAGGAATGATTCACCAGTGAGTATTTTTACAGTCCGTATATTTTAACTTTTAGCTGTACTCTAGACTGCTTGCAAGCGCTTACTTACATGTCTCTTACTTCAACACATCCCTTGATCTTCTGTCAGCTTGATAATTCACCTGTTTGCCGTGACAGTTTGAACTTTGTGAGGGTACACAGAAACGTGAGACAATGGACAATATGTCTCGAGGGACAATTTGATAAGAATGCAACCTTGGTGGAAACCTTCCCAGTCCCTTGCGCCACGATAGTTTTCTGTAAAAATGGGGGTAAATTAAGCATATTTTTTTGTGTGATTATTATGTAAATAAACTTACAAGTGGAGCATATAAGTGACTCTCACACTGGGTGTAACGGGGTGTACACCCTGGGTGTATATTAACTCGGTGTTTTCGTCTCTTGATAATTTGATTCTTTCTGTATTAGTGTCAGAAAGTTATATCTCAACAATTTTTTTTTTGTCGGTGAAAATTGAAATAAAACGTATGTATTTTCCCCAGCCAGCTCAGCAGCAGTCATTGTAGAATACCGGAAAATTGGATTGTTTTGCCGTGCCTTCTGCTTTGCAATTCTTTGTCCATCTAAATAGATTACGAATCTAGATTACCGTTATACTGTTCTTCAGCATACGATCATGACATGGACCATCAGGTCATGTATTATATGTTCTTCTCATTCACCAACACGAGCCAGCCTTGCAGTACTCCCTCAGGAGATCCCAAAGATATATCAGAAGTCTTTGTATTCAAGTGATATCGTGTGATGAACAGCCAACGACCTGTTACCGAATGGTGTAGTGAGATTCCAGAAGAGGGAGCAAAGATACATCGCCTCAAGGGCCTATGGCAGTAGTGCTCCCTGGCTAGGGTAGCTAGTAGGGCTCCTGTTCTGTGCTTGGTCCTGGTCCTGGGACCAGTCTATCCTGTACCTGTATCTACTCACGTTTAACTTTGATTCGCCTCGTGTGGCGATGATGCTCACAGCTGGGAAACGGATGGCTGCTCGAGGTGTGCAACGCCAACACTCAAAGAGTCAGACGTGTAAAGTGTTGCAAGAATAAGATATAAACTCTGAACGGTCGCTTTCACATTATTTTCAGATAGTTGATAAACACGTCCAGCCATAAATTTGGTTTCCCGAACGGTAATTACCCGGGAGAAAGTGAACATCAGGGCTGAGGCTCCGCCCTCACTCACCTCCAGCAGATTTTTATTGTACTATATTGTGTGTGTGTGTGTGTGTGTGTGTGTGTGTGTGTGTGTGTGTGTGTGTGTGTGTTTCTTCCTATTGGCTTCTTGTATATTTTCTGGCTACCTTTTCGCTGCTCTCATTTTCTTTCTTCTCTTACCTTCCCCCATCTCCCCCTTCCTTCCCCCTTCCCTCCATACCCTCTCCTCCGCCTCCTCTCTCCTTTTCCCTTCCTCTCTATCTACCTTTCCCCCTCCTTTCTCCCTCTTGTCTTATCCCTCCACCCTTCCTTCCTTCTTCCTTTCCAAAGACTTTTCCTTCCCACTTCATCCCTCATGACCATTTTCCTTCCCACTTCATCCCTCATGACGATTTTTTTTTTCTTCGTTGAAGGCTCCAAGTCACGGACAAAAGTCCACTTCAAGGCCGGACCTTCATTGAAATATTGAAAGGCTAAGGAAAGGGAAAAAGAAGAGGCAAGGGAAATGATTTTCAAGTGTTGGAGGAAGTGGAAAACCTGTCTTTTAAATGTGCCAGATCGTAGTTATTGGGAAAGACGTGAGAGGGTAGAGAGTCCCATAGCTTAGACGTGTAGGGGAAGAAATAGTTATCAAAACGGCCCACCCTTGAGTTGCCGACGGCCACACAGTAATCATGTGACGCAGCAGCTTGCCGAGTATTACGAGAGTGACAGTGATGCTCAAAAAATGGAGACAAGTAATGCATTTCAAACTACTGTCTTGTCAATCCCACTCCGGCGCTAGGGTGAATTGTTTGCAGTAATTATTACTGACAAAGTCTTTGAATTTTAAGATGATATACTAATTCCCAAGCATCATCACTATTTCCGAAATTAAAGTTCATGTTTGATAAATCGAATAGAATTCATTAGTCATATACGTAATATATACAATAACTGGGATTCCAATATACCTTTATTTATGTACCTAAATTTCAAAAAGCTTTCGACAAAGTACAACGCAAAAGAATATTACGCAGAAGTAATTTTCATGGCAAAGGGAATTGGACATGCGCTTGTGTTGCGGACTAGCATATAGATAGAAAACGATGGGGAAGCATCGACTGGGTCAGCGTGACAAGCGGGGTTCCACATGGTTCAGTCATGGGACCTATACTGTTTCATGTGTACTTCGTTTGCTTGGAGACATGACTCTACGGGAAAATTCAGAGTTTACCAGTGACGCAGAATTGGGAAATAAAGCCCAATCGAAAGAAACTTCTGAATAATTCTTCTGATTTAGAGAAATTGATGTAGAGACCAGGGATGAATGGAGTAATCAAATACAAGTCGCAGCATTTTGGCGAGAAAAAATACAAATTATTGATATAAAATCCTCAGTAAGCTATTATTAGAAGTACAGGATGAGATAAATCCTTGGAATGACTCGGCCCTAACGCAAAGCACTCCTCATCAGCATGTGATAAAACAGAAGTTGAGGATTCATATCTAGTCTGTCTCAATCTAGAACATGTTCAGTTATACTCGCCTAATTTAGGGAGACGACGATAACTCGCACAAATACAAAGAAGAGCAACAGAATTGATTCCGTTACTCAGGAATAAAAGTCTTGAAATATGTTTCAGATTTCTAAATTCATTTTCCCACGAAAAGAAAGAAAAAAGACGTAGACTAAAGGAGATTAATAGAAGTTTTCAAAATACCGAATGATTTCGACAACATTTCTTCTCACTGAATAGAGATTTACCGGCCACAAATAACGATAAGAAATTAAAGGAAGGGAAATGTAATTCTGAGGTGAGCGTTATTTTTTTTTTTTTCTCCCACTTTGTACAGTTGTAGAACACTGGAATAACTTTACCGTCAGACGCTTAGAAGGCGAAGACTGTCACTACTTTTAGATCACTGCAGAAGTAATTTAATGGTAAGTCGCCGGTAAATAAACCTGTTTAAGAAGGAGAGGTACACTTTTAAACTTCTTCCAAACTTTGTATTTTAACCTTCTCTTATTCGTTAGTGTTCTTCTTCTCGGGAACATCCCACTGCAGTATGTAACTCGGGAAATTTTCATTCGAAGCTTCGTATGAATTTTCCCTGGCGGTATACCTTCTGCATACGACATGGTGTTCCTCCTTCCATATTTCTCTTGGCGGCCGCTGTTCCGTAAGGAGAGGTGGGTAGGGTGGTGCCTTCTTCTTTACTGTCCTGTCCCTCAGTGTTAGGTTTAGGAATTTACGACACTGTTACTGTCCTCCCACAGATAACCTCGTCATGGACCATCAAGTCTCCTGTTATCTGTCCTTCCCATGAACTCTCTCCTACTTTCCTCCTCACCTACTTAACTGTCTATCCTTCTCTGTCTTCCGTCTTTCATTCCTCATCCTTTCCCTTTCCTCTTCCCATTGCTCATCCTCTCCTCGTCCCCGTACTGTTAATCCTCCTCATCATTTCTTCCTCCATTTTCCCCTTTCTCCTTTACTGCACCTCTCATCCCTCATTCACCTCTTTTCCTTTCTTCACTCTTCCTCCCCTCCTTCAACCACTTTCTTCCTTCCTTCGCTAGCCCTCCACCCTTTACCTCGCCCTTCTTCCTCTCAGTCCATCTCCTCTCTCGTGTTTCTCGTTAGTTTGAATTCTTTCTTTTCCTTACTTTTATGATATTAGCCTGTTTAGCTGTTTTGATTTACGTACATTTTGAAAACAGATATCAGTAGATGAAAGTGGGAGTATAGTTCAGTGATAGAGGTGGTTGTAGTTGCAGTCATTCTTTGGCAATGACAGTGTTAGTAATAGCAGACGTTGTCATCGTAGGAGCAACAAGACTGAAAGTAGGAGTTGTATTATTAACCAACAGGTTTATTAGTAGCAATAACAGCAGTAAGTTACAGCAGCAACAACAGAGGTATTAGAAGTAGTTGTGATCTTAGTAGTGGTAGTAGTGGCAGTAGGAGGAGAGTGGTGTTCGTTGTGATACATCAGCTTAATGATAATGTCGTTGAGCTGGTATACACCATATATAGAGATGACCAAGACACGCTACAGAAATATAAACACAGAAACATCGATATGGACGAAATCTGTTCGGCCGTTTCTCAAAACTGCAAACCCAAAAATATGGCTACAAGCCTTCGTTAAGGTACCAAACCAGCACATTGTTCATCTTTCTGATTTTGCCAGCGATATCTCAGCTACGCTTCACTCCGTGATCCTAGTTGAAACACAGGTCAGCAGCTTATATCAGAGAGAAGTGCCTTTTGCTATCACTTTGTCACAGGTCGACAGTTGTGGGTGGAGTTTGGAGATGGAATGTACCTCTGGCCTGACCTGGCCCTGAGATGGTGCTCAGGCAGGGAGGCAAGTACCTACATGAAGCCTGGGCTCAGGCGGGGAAGACTCCAGCCTCCGCCTGTTATTCTGCTTTACCTCCTCTTTCCCACTGTGATGGTGTATAATGTATGCATCGCCTGAAAACAAAAGAAACGAGTGATAAGAACATTTATATAAGATGATATAAGGATGGGGGTGCCAAAAGAATAAGAAAAAGAACCGTGTAAACAAGAATAGAGATGATACATCTATGGAGACGTCACCCCAACATGACGCGTGGTAGTCGAAGGATTTGGGTGCAGACAGTGTTTTGCGGATTGATCGTCCCCATATCAGAGACAGTTCGGTGAAGGAGTCATCTCTATATATAGATATATTATATCTGTTCTTGTTTACATCATCTTTCGTTTACTGTTTTATTATTAGCAGTAATCGATACTTAACGAGGCTTAGTTTTTATTTACTTATTTTTTAAAGTAATTTTAATGGAAATTCGTAACAGGATCCATACCCAGAGTGGTAGAGAACTTTATGACGTTATTAATGATAAGTATTGATGTTTGTGATGTCGTAAAACCATAGCAACGAGGGTAGTGCTGACAGGGAGCAGTAGGACTCCCAAGTTCCCTGCTGACGTGCCACTTGCACAGTTCAGGTGTCAGCTGAGGTGGTGAGGGAACTTCCTGTGGGGGAGACTTACGGTGTCACTTTCGAGAGAATTTGTAAATCTGATTTGCCAGTGAAAGTCGAGCCCTGACCACGTCGCCCACTGTCGACGTATTGAGCTTCTGGAATCGTCCTGTTGTGTGATTAAAGGATGGAATTCCAGGAAAGTCGTGCAACTCTCTTTCTCCCTGTTCTATGTGATGTGTCTCGCTCATGTTAGCTTCGCGTTAACCTTTTTTTTTTTTTCCTTTTTCATGTCGAGGTTTCCAGTCACGGACAGAAGTCCTTCTCGACTCCAGTCTTTAACTTATACTTTTGAATATGGCTGAAGAATTATTGAAGTAGGAAGCGGGGGGGGGGGGGGGGGGGGGGTGGTTAAAGATAATCGTTTTTCAGAAGGGGAAAAAAAACTTTGGCTAGAGATTTTGAAATCTGTAGAACGAGACCTTTGCAAAGTTTTACGTATCATAACGTTTTATTGGTGGCCTTATTTATGTGGGTAGATGTAGTGTTATTATGGACCGAATGTTGAGGGTAGCTTCACAATCACCCAGTTAACATTATATATATATATATATATATATATATATATATATATATATATATATATATATATATATATATATATATATAAATATATATATATATATATTATTTATTTTTTATTATACTTTGTCGCTGTCTCCCGCGTTTGCGAGGTAGCGCAAGGAAACAGACGAAAGAAATGGCCCAACCCCACCCCATACACATGTATATACATACGTCCACACACGCAAATGTACATACCTACACAGCTTTCCATGGTTTACCCCAGACGCTTCACATGCCTTAATTCAATCCACTGACAGCACGTCAACCCCGGTATACCACATCGCTCCAATTCACTTTATTCCTTGCCCTCCTTTCACCCTCCTGCATGTTCAGGCCCCGATCACACAAAATCTTTTTCACTCCATCTTTCCACCTCCAATTTGGTCTCCTCTTCTCCTCGTTCCCTCCACCAAATTCCGACACATACCTTCGTTGGTACCAAACCGCCTTTTCATCTTTCTCGATTTGCCACGAACTCACAACCTTCACTACCGTGTTCTGTCTAAACCATCGCTCTTATTCGCAGCACAGTCCCTTACCCTTCGTCACATCACTTCGGTGATTGAGATACCACTGCCTACCACCTGAATGTGCTCCGGCAAACCTCATACTGCCAGGCAATCCAGCCTCCGCCTGCGCTTACCTCCTCTTCCATGATATAGCCCATCGCCTCGCAAACCAATAAACAGTGATAGAACCACTTTCTTAAATGATACCAGATTGGGCGTTCCGAGATAAGATCTTACAAGAATACCGACATACATTCTATGAGAGCCCCCAACATTTGCCCCCCGACTGATCACGTCGCATTCTTGGGTTCCAGTCGTTGCGATTGACTCCCAGATATCATGAGACAGTTCCTCAAGGTAGTCATCTCTTATATAGATATCATCAATTGTCTTGTACACATCTTTGTACTTTTATTTTAGCGTAATGATACTTAGCTTAGTTTATTTTATGCTTAACTTTCTTTTCCAAATAATTTACGAAATCTAAGTCACCAGTGTAGCAGACTTTCTAACTTGATATAAGCATGCGTTGTATCTCGTAAACAACAACGATAGTGGACTACTCCCAAGTTCCTCTACGCCACTGACAGTTCAACTTGTCCCCTAGTGTGAAACTCTTGCGAATTACGCTCCCTAACTTACCAGCCATAAAACAATTAAACAGCTGATATATATATATATATATATTTATATTTATATATATATATATATTATAATATATATATATATATATTGTACTATCGTTTCATATTGAAAATTTTCATGGAAGGTTACTTACAAATGGTTATTTTTTTAATAGGATGGATAGAAGCGAGGAAGAAGTGGCACAGGGAAAGTGTTAGTTTGTAATGGAAGAGAAGACTGGTGTGTGTGTGTGTGTGTGTGTGTGTGTGTGTGTGTGTGTGTGTGTGTGTGTGTGTGTGCAGGTGTGTGGTGTGAGCTTTTTTCATTTTTTAATGCATGTTGTTTGTTATATGGAAGCGTGTTTTTGTTGCCTTATTAATGTACCCTTGGCACACGTGGTGTGTGTGTGTGTGTGTGTGTGTGTGTGTGTGTGTGTGCGCTTCATATTTTTTGACAAAATTCACTAAGTTAATCTGATCATTGTTCATTGTTTGTCTAAGATTTAGTCTGTCTGTCTGTCTCTCTCTCTCTCTCTCTCTCTCTCTCTCTCTCTCTCTCTCTCTCTCTCTCTCTCTCTCTCTCTCTCTCTCCTCAAGATTGCGAGGTGATCATCGTTGGCTTGTGTGATGCCTGTGTGTGTGTGTGTGCCTGATAGATCCGGGACTCTCTAGCCTAATGCGTTTAATCATTAAGACAGGCATTTTTTTTTTGGTGGGTAATGTCCTTGACCTTATTTTCAGGCTCTCCGGGGAAGGTTTTTAAGCTACACACTGCTTTTGTCCGTGACTGGAGCCTTCATCATAGAAAAAAAAAAATTATATCCCTTGGGATAGGAAGAAAGAATACAACCCACGTAATATATATACCTTGCATGTCGGTCAACATGACTACGAGGAGAGGACGGAGGTTTGAGGATTTCCCTGGTGATCCTCCCCTCCTTTATTGTCCCTGAACCAAAGTAGAAATATAAGGGTAGCTAAGTAAAAGTTTTAGGTCTAAAAGACTCGAAAGTCTGTTCCTGATGCTATCAGGCTAAGGCGGGAAAAGACATGCGCATTACACATGACAGCTGGAGAGTGAGTGTGGACGAATGTGGCCTTCCCTGTCTGTTCCTAACGCTGCCTCGCTGGAGTGGGAGGGGGGAATGCTATTTCGTGTGTGGCACGGTGGCGACGGGAACGGATGAAGGCAGCAAGTATGGATATGTACATATGTATATTTGTATATGACTTTGTATGTATATATATGTATACATTGAAAATTATAATAAAAAAGTGATATATATATATATATATATATATATATATATATATATATATATATATATATATATAAAATGTAATCGCCATTTCCCGCGTAAGCGAGGTAGCGTAAGGAACAGATTGACTGAGCCTTTGAAGGAAAAATCCTCACTGGCTTCCTGTGTTCCTTCCTTTGGAAAAGTAAAAGCTGGAGGGTAAGATTTCCAGCCCCCTGCTCCCACCCCTTTCAGTCGCCTTATATGACACGCAGGGAATACATGGGAAGTATTCTTTCTCCCCTATTCCCAGAGAGAGAGAGAGAGAGAGAGAGAGAGAGAGAGAGAGAGAGAGAGAGAGAGAGAGAGAGAGATTTTAGTGTAAGGTTCTATGGATGGTTCCAAGATTGATTAGTTTATGGTAACGACCTTATTAAAGGCTGCCGTGTTTTGCCCTTGCTGTGTGACCAGAACTGCCGTTGCAAGTTGGTACCAGGTCACTGTCATGCGTGTCCCAGGTCACTGCCATGCGTGTCCCAGGTCATTGTCATGCGTGTCCCAGGTCACTGTCATGCGTGTCCCAGGTCACTGCCATGCGTGTCCCAGGTCACTGTCATGCGTGTCCCAGGTCACTGTCATGCGTGTCCCAGGTCACTGTCATGCGTGTCACAGGTCACTGTCATGCGTGTCCCAGGTCACTGCCATGCGTGTCCCAGGTCACTGTCATGCGTGTCCCAGGTCACTGCCATGCGTGTCCCAGGTCACTGCCATGCGTGTCCCAGGTCACTACCATGCGTGTCCCAGGTCATTGTCATGCGTGTCCCAGGTCACTGTCATGCGTGTCCCAGGTCACTGCCATGCGTGTCCCAGGTCACTGTCATGCGTGTCCCAGGTCACTGTCATGCGTGTCCCAGGTCACTGTCATGAGGTATGTGTTGATGAACCTGCTAGTCATGATCAGCTTGGTTGAGTCTGTATTATTATGAAGAAATTGGTTTGTAGTGGGTCATTCGAAAATTTCTATCAATTGTAGTTATTTTTCAGTATCTTTATTATTATTATTATTATCTGCCTGATGAATAATTCACTATCGATAACCATTAAATCCAGTACTTTGATACCATGTTCCTCTTTTTTAAGAAGGTAACTGAAAACGACCAGTTTACTGATGACTAGATATCTTTTTGTTGTTTGTCGTCTGTGGAGATGGATAGAACACGAGAGTTGTATACACGTAGCTGTTACGGGGACGTGTTAACCTTTGCACAACTACGGCTGATTTGGCCTCGTGCTTGTTTTACACCCAGATGGGTCCAGTGTATGAATGAGTTGTCTAGATATCCCTCTAGGAAGTAAGTAGAGGAAAGAAAAACTGTGCAGTATGTAAGAGCAGTTCGTTTTGAACTCTACAGGTTGGGCCGCGGTGAAGACAAATACTAATCGTAACGTTTGATCGTGTCTGTGTGATCTTCAGTGGTCGTAGTCACGTCCACACCAACAGAACAGTGTTAGGAACGCTGTCGTAAACATTCTGGACAAAGGCTACCGACAGTGTTTACCATAATGTCAAACACAGGCATGTTTACACCAACCTAACAGTGTTAGTAACATTGTTGTCAGCAGTTTGGACCAGAGCTGGTGATAGCGTTGGCAGTAAAGTTGAAACTAAATTCAGACCAGCGGCGTAATGTGGTGGCAACATGCACAGTACATCGTAAAAAAAAAAAAAGTGTGGTGATCATCACGGCTGTGCTAACAGTCTGCGTTGCCAATATTAACAACCTCATCTGCAGTAGACTGTTGTATGTTATCAACGCTGTACCCCAACCTCTAGTTCAACCATCATATTCGTGAATACCTCGCAGTATCGCTGTAGCCAACAAATGTTACCGACATATTTCACTTTCATCCACAACATCGTAATAATTTCGGTAACATTGTCGGTAACTTTGAGGAATAACGCTGCCATCATCATTACACACACGTCCAGTCTACACAAGCTGACGTTCACATTGTGTCTCTACCATGTTCCTAACAATAATGGTGTGGCCCCGTCCTTTACAGACTCTCTCTGTGATGGTCGACATCATTTTTGTGAATAAGATCGACTGTGTCGATTTCATTTATAACAACAGTAAATGTACTGTGTATAGGGTTGGTCAGGATATTCTACCTATGCGCTACATAAATGCAAGCTAAGATATCGCCATGATAAGAAATTGAGCTTCAACAGGTAGTTAACATTCATGTTCGTCTGTTTCTGTCCACCACAGACCTCCAGATGTTGTTAGAAGCCTTCGCTAAGATACTACGCTAGAATTGCTAAGCTGACACTCTTAATTGCTCTTCTTTGTGTTGTCTCCAGTGATATCTTACCGACGCTCACTCTGTGAAGGATATTCATGTACAATTCAGCAGCTTATACCAAGTAGGTGAGCCTTTTGTTATCGTTTAGTTACAGCTCGACACTTGTGGGTGGAGTTTCACATTTTCTATACCTGTTGCCCTGCTGGCGGGTGGTCAGCCGGGGAGGACAAGACTTAGGCTTCTGCCCTTTGCTTTGCTTATTTATTTGTTTGTCCTAGCCTTTAACGTACATGCCTAAAGACAACAGAAATAGAAATAAAAACGTTCAATGATTGTAAGATGATGTAGGGATGGATTTGAAAAAAAGAAATCCAGAAATAGGGATGATAAAAGTTATAGAGAAATCGTCCCTAATGTCTTTTGATTGTGAAATAAAATTGGTCTCTACTTTGCAGGATGTTAAGGTAGTTTGCATTACAGTAATTTGGTTGGTAGAGTGATGACAGTGATGGATGAAACGCTATTGCCAGTTGTCAGCTCTGCCCAAACACACCGTGAACTTAGCACAGTGTTCATACACAGAGCATTCCATTGTAAAGTAATGAAGTATGTAGACCTACTGTAGTAGCTGGTACATGCTCCATACTTTAAACTTTTTGTGGTTTTATATGCAACCAAAATATTGTCTACAGGTTTGTGAGATTTTTTTTTCAAGAGTTGTCTTCATCATTGTCTGCCATCCTATAATACTCTCACCAACTTGGGACTGTTGAGGTAATAAGACATAGCATGAGACTATTTTATGTATCATGTAGGGAAGATGTTTCTAAAAATGTATCATCCCTATTCATGTTTGTATAGTTTTTGGCACCTCCAGCCCCCTCATCATCTTATATGCATGATATGATTTATGTTGCCCGATGTACATACTTATCACGGTAAATTCATATGGTTCCGTAGAGTTTTTTCCCCTGAAGTTACATTAAGGTAAAGCAGTCATATGTGATACCAGGAAACCGTTCGTATTATGTAGAAATATAGACTATCGTGGCGTTCCCATGAGGTGGTTGAGTTTGTGACAACCTTTGTGTTATTTTCAAGTTTATTTGGAAGCACTGCGTGGTAGAGGGAAGACTGGAAGTCATTTCATATTTTATCTTGGTATTGCGACGGAGAAATGTAGATTGTATGATAAAGTGGGATGAACAACAAGGCCTACACTAAGTTACCGTAGCTTTACCACAGCTAAACCTAATATAGCTGACTTTCCTAACCTAACCTAACCGAACCGAACCGATTCAAACTTAACCCGAACAAATGTAGATGAGTTCGAATCCATTTATAACAATACTGAAATTTTCATCTCATCTTTGGATTTTTTTTTTTTTGTTCATGAGGATTTTAGACGTGCTCCTCTCCGTGCTCCACCTGTCTCTGTCTTTCTCTCTTCTCTTCCTCCTCCTCCTCCTTCCCTCGCCCCCGCTCTTCTCACACACAACTCCCTCCGCCGGGGCGGGATTAGATATTCCACACGTACTCGCTCATGCTTTGAGACTTGCGACCCCATGACATACAGAATCCTCCCCCGTGACACCAGTTCTCTTGTCACTCCGGTCTCTCTCTCTCTCTCTCTCTCTCTCTCTCTCTCTCTCTCTCTCTCTCTCTCTCTCTCTCTCTCTCTCTCTCTCCCCAGTGTAACGATTAAGAATCAACATATCAGAGAGAGTCCAGAAGCACCTCACGAGCAAAATCGAGTTGGGATGGAACATTTGGATTGCCACGAAAGGCTGGAAAGAACCGCAACTACATAATGACCTGGAAAAAAAAGAAGAGGAGGCAGGCATGTGTTGCTTTACGCCTGGCAACACTTCGAAGGTATGAAAGAAACTGTGTCAATCCTGAACCCTTTCTCAAGAGCGAAGATACAGAATTGTTGTGTCTTCAAGAATACCGGGGATCGTACCGAAAACGAATCATGAATACACGACACAGCCCAACTACCGGGAGAAGTGAGAAACAATACTTGGAACAACGAACAGTGATATTTGAAAGTTGACGTATGGTTGAAAGCAGTCCCATGTGAACCAAGAATAGATAATCATGAATGCCGGTGGGCACCTGTGAAGAATAGTCTTGAGCATTAAGCAGGACTTGCTGTGAGCGCTTCACGCTAGCCATGCCATTACGGTTAGATCTCGTCGTAGGTACTTCTAGGTAGGTAGGTCCTCTCTCTCTACCATTCTGTGTGTGTGTGTGTGTGTGTGTGTGTGTGTGTGTGTGTGTGCAGTGATTGCCTCGCCATACCCCTGCATCATGTCAAAATTTTGCTTGAAGTAGGTAAATGTAATATATATATATATATATATATATATATATATATATATATATATATATATATATATATATATATATACTCTTATATGAATTTACAAAGCTTAGTAACTCAGAACTCAGACTAGATATATCTTTCTTCCGTGAGTAGGCACACGAGAATAAATTCTTATCGGTCTGACAGAAACATGTCTTAATGAGAAGGTTGAGAACGAAGCAGAGTTTGAGAGGAAGGTAGGCAGGGGCAGGTAAGACCAGGCAAGATGGTGTTAGCTAGCAGTCTGTGCAAACATCGTATCTGAAAGAAGGCAGTTAATAGATTTATATAAGTCATTGAAAACGTGAACAAATAGCAATGTATGTACCATCCATAAGTACATTTAACATATTGACGACATACAGGCCACCTGAAACTAAAATGGAAAAGGTTAATTAATTACTAACAAATGCTAATTACTAAGAAGTGATGACAGAGCCCAACCGATAATACCTGGTGAGGACACTTTAATATTCATTTTGTAGAATGGCACGAAGAATGAGGGAGAGATTACGGATGTATGATATTAAGACAGTGAATAATGCATTAGCTGATGAAATGAGAACATTTTAACGTAAGAATATATGCGAAACATACAACTTAAGTGGTTCAAACCTTCCACTAACCAGTAGGAAACTATATTATAGTCGACCTCCATTTTACAGAAGCGTTCGACCTCCTTTTGACATATGTAATCGACCTCGGTTTTACAAATGTAATCTACCTCAGATTTTATAATGTGATCGACCTCCAATTTGCAAATATACTTGGTCTTCCTTTTACTCATACAGTTGATTTTTATTATACAAATACGATTGATTTTCGTTTTACGTATAAGATCGACCTCCTTATATACAAATGACATGACACTTGTCACAAGCATGGAAGTAAACAAACATTTCAGATCATGGCACCGAAAAAGTAACAAAAAACTACCAAGTTGAAACGTATTTAAGTCCGTCATAACTTAACAATGGGAGGAACTAGCGAATTAAGCAGTTTAAAATGCATCTGTTGGTGAATGATGAGAGGCATGAGATTAATTATTTGATAACAGATGCAGAATTGAATGATGCCTTACATAACAGACAGACAATCACTACCACAACATAAGAGAATAGGACAGATACATGGAGGATTAGTACCACCATAAGATAAGATTAAGTGAATGGACAGATACATGGAGGATTAGTACCACCATAAGATAAGATTAAAGTAAGTGAATGGACTGATACATAGAGGATTAGTACCAACATAAAATAAGATTAAAGTAAGTGGGAAACAGGAGATGAATAGAAGAGATGGAAGAAGAAAAGGCATGCAATAGACTGAGAAAGACTAGAAACTTGAAGTACACAAACTCAAATCTCAGTTCACAACAGAAACATACATGAAGCACTATTGGAAGGAAAGAAAATGGACACCGTTTTCCTAGACTTTGCTAAAGCCTCGGACAGAATTTTATAAGCGAAAGTAATAAAGCAAAACATTACAGGTAAAGTTGGAGAATGGCTTGAAGCGTGGCATGAAACAGAACCATGTAGTTACCTTCTTGCTGTACGTGGCGGGAGTTTTACACTCATGGGTCCATATCTTTCGAGCTTTCTGTACGACCTGAGGAGATGGAACTTTCCTCGGGAGTCCCACAGGGAACTGCCTTATCTTCGGTAGTGGTCGTAAGTAATGGTATCAGACAGCGGGAGAGAAGCGAAAGAAATTATAGTCAGATATTTTGCAGGTGACACGATGATAGTGAGCGAAGCACAAGAACAGAGGACAAAGACAGAATGCAAAGAGACCTGAATATGATTTACAAATGGGGTGGCAGTGAACCCAATGGAATATACTGAGGAAAAGTTTGAGAAAATGAATCCCGGAGTGATTAATGATACATCGGTTACGCCCTGTGGAGGCCCATCCGTCACAGAGAGGCCCATTCGTGAGGCGGACCTGATGAAGCTGAGGGAGTCGGCATAAACGAGTGACATTGAATTCCAAGGAACACCTTCATGTGACAGCATAATCCAATCACGTGATGTCTGGTATGTCATGCACAGAACTCTCCCACAGAGAGACGGTCAGCTGGAAGTGAAAAAGTTTAATGCGTACGTTAAGTAAAAAAAGATTAATTCTAACCGCGTCATATGGTCACCAACCAAACAATGAAGCCAGGCGATGAGGATCCTGCCATGTTTCACAAGCAGAGTCGAGGAATGGAACATGTGAACTATCACGGCAGGTCGAAGGATCTCTCGAAATCTACAGCTTGAATGCAGGTTGAGAATATGAGGTGAGTCATGTCCTGGTCTTAAAGTTTTAGTCTCGGCAAGAAAGAAACAGTTATGTAATCTTTATTGTTACCGTCGAATATATGAGAGATATATCCACTGAAGATGTAGGAGAGCTAGTGTAAAATATATATGGTAGGAGACACGAAGGAAAAACATGCATGGAACTCATACAAGAAACACATAAAGGGGAAAAAAAAATTGTGTATGGTTAAGAACAGGTGCAGATGTACCCTGGAGTGGAATTTATGTAATGTTCCTGGAAGAGAGAGAGAGAGAGAGAGAGAGAGAGAGAGAGAGAGAGAGAGAGAGAGAGAGAGAGAGAGAGAGAGAGTTAATCATCAAGCAGGACTTGCGGTGACCAATACGCGCTACCCCTGCCTTTTGGTATAACCGCCGTTATAGTGGTTGTATGATATATTTCTTATCTTTTTTCTCACGCCCAGTTAATTAGTACTATAATGGATGCCAAGTTTCTCCTTTGCCCTCGGTTGCTATTTCTGTGTCTTCTACCTAACCCATACTCGCATCATTTTATTCGTAATGCGAAAGTATCCAGCGGCGAGCGCTACGCGCTAAGTAGTTGGTTGCTTTCTCGGTTCTGCTTTCACTGCTGCTGTAAACTTTTTAATCTCATTCAAAGAGGTTTGCATTCACTCTTGTAGATCTGCATTCCTTTTCATTCATAGACATGACCTGTCTGTTTATTATCTTATGTTCTCTTACTTTGCTTTCATTCACACTCCTCTCAGCACTGCTTTCACTCTCGCCTTGCCTTCATTCACACTCCTCTCTCAGCACTAATTATACTTCACCTTGCTTTCATTCCAACTCCACTCTCAGCACTGCTTTCACTTTCACTATACCTTCATTCCCACTCCACTCTCAGCTCAGCCTTCACGTTCCCTTTGCCTTCATTCTCACTCTACTGTCATCACTGCCCTCACTTTCACTTTGCCCCCATCTCACTGTACTCTCAACATGTCCTTCACTTTCACTTTGCCATCATTCTGGCTTCACTCTCAGCACTACCTTCACTTTCACTTTGCCTCCATTCTCACTCCACTCTTAGCACTGCTTTCATTTCCCCTTTATTCATATCCTACTCTCAGCACTGCCTTCATTTAGGGGTGTGCCCTCACTCTCTGAGCTCATCATCAACTCCTCCTTAGCTCTGCCTTTACTCTCAGTGTAAGTTCAGCTATCAGTCTCGCTCTTAAGAGTTCAGCCACCACCGTTGCTCAGGAGTCTGCCACACTCAGAGTTCACCCTCCAATCTCTCTCTCTCTCTCTCTCTCTCTCTCTCTCTCTCTCTCTCTCTCTCTCTCTCTCTCTCTCTCTCTCTCTCACACACACACATCGAACTTTATCTCCACCCTCACTCTGAGCTCGGCTTTCACCCTCACTTCAAGAACTACCTCCCCTTTCACTCAGCACTCTCCTCTATCCCTCGTGCTTGGGGATGTGCTGTTCCCTCACCTGTGAGCTCTGCTTCCCCTCCACTGTGAAGTCTGCCTTCTTCCTCCCCCCCCAAGCTTGAGCTTTGCCTTCATCCCCCTTTCCCCTTCCCCCCCCCCCACAGCTTGAGCTCTACCCTCTCCACCCCACCCCCAGCTTGAGCTCTACCCTCTCCCTCAGTCTGAGCTCTGCCCTTTTCCCCGTCCCACCAGCCATGTCCTCTCCCTCTGAGCGCTGCTTTTGTCTCTTACTCTGAACTGTCAACCTTCACCCTCGCTCCGAGCTCCCGCCCTCTCATTCACCCTGAGCTTTGCACTCTTTCCTTCTCTCTCGCTCGCTCTCTTTCTCTTCTCCCTCACCCTCAGCTTTGCCCTGACCTACTGGCCCCTCTCTCCCTGCCGCCTGCCTCCCTCCCTCCCTGGGGTGTGCGAGCGAGAGGCGTGCCCTTCGTCACATGCTGCACACGTAGGGAGTGCGATATTGAGTGATAATAAGGGCGAGTTTGATGTGCCGGTAGATATGCTAATGAACCGTACGGACAAGGAGGCCAGGTGGAGTTTCCTGGATACCCGAGGTCCGCTCTTGTTTATGGCGTGGTGGCAATTATCCAGTACAGGCGGAGTGTACACCATCCGTTTATTAACGAAGAAAAATACTTAGAGTGTAAGTCGGATATATTTTTTTTATTCTCCTTTATTCAACCCATAAAGTTAAGGGGGTGGCTGGTGTTAGGGAAGGCGGGGGGGAGTTCTGTTCCCACTAGCCCTCATTCCCCATCCTTCCATTGTCCCTCAGTCTCCATCCTTCCGCTGTCCCTGAGTCCCCATCCTTCCACTAGCCCTCAATCCCCATCCTTCCACTAGCCCTCAATCCCCATCCTTCCACTAGCCCTCAATCCCATCCTTCCACTGTCCCTCAGTCTCCATCCTTCCACTAGCCCTCAATCTCCATCCTTCCACTCGCCCTCAACCCTCGTTTCTGTAACGCCCCGAGGATCGCACCGCCGGACTAGTGTTCCATTTCCACCCAAAGCATTCACAGTGTCTTCGAGGTCTGCCTGCCCGCTACATGCTTCTGCTGGTCGTGTAACATGGCGTACCCGTGTTAGTGTCTTCGTAGCGAAGTGACGTTTAAATCCGAGGTTTGTTCACGTGCAGGTGAGGAGGAGGACGAGGTGGGCCGGGCCAGCTTAGCGATTATGGCCATGATTAAGAATCGTCGATGTAGCAGAATGAGAAAAGACGAGGATTTCAGTGCTGCCAAAGGGGGAGGGCTTTTGTTTGATACGATCGCTCGATTTGAATATTATGTTAAGGTCGGGCAGTTTATCCCTGGGGAATAAATAATGTTTGTGCCTGTAAGGTGAAAGTTACAGATTTCAAGATTTTAAAGAACGTACGGTATTGTCATTGTGAATCATAGGTCGTGTTGAATTTCTTTTTTCTTTTTTTTTTTTTTTGAGAGTAGAATATGGCGAGGTGTTGTGTCCTGAGGTATACCTTGTCAGAGCACAAGGAGAGACCTTGGTAACGCTTGCTGGAATGTTAGGTTGACATGAGAGATGAATTTATGAAGATCATTCGACATTTATGAGTCCCAGGTCTTATTATATACCTTGTTTACATCATAAGGCCAGGGGGCTGTGGGCCGACCGGCGTGTCAGTGACAATACCATCAAGTAATTTAACTTGATCATTGGCTAACCCATTGTTCGTTAACTGTATGTAAATTAAGGCCACGTTGATTAGGGTTTCACTGGCGTTAATTACGCCCATGTTCATTGTTCTTTAATGTATGCAAAATACCGTTGATTGAAGTTTGTTCTGTCAGGCACGGCGACTCAGTTTGAACAGTGGCAGGAACTTTCAAGGTGGGACCTCCACTGATCATACATCAGTAACAGATTCTTTTTAACCCGTCTAAGTTGTTTTTTTAATGTGTATCTAACGCGCTGCGAAGTTTACGATTCATTTCGTATCGTATTCATGGAGGAATAATTCGGAATTCGCATATTCATGAGTCAGATTAAAATTTCTGCTAATGTTTAATTTCCATTCGTGATTTACGGCACTGCTTGAGGCGGATGGAGCCTGTGTTACCCTTTGTGTGTGTGTGTGTGTGTGTGTGTGTGTGTGTGTGTGTGTGTGTGTGTGTGTGTGTGTAGGTGTTTAATATATTAATATATCCGGGTTGTGTTTACCCCACCAGCCTTTTGCAAACCTGAAAATTAAACGACTTTTAAAACAAGTGATGTTGTTAATGTTTTCCTAATATGCTTGAATGTATAGCCTTGTGTATCTATAAGATTTTATCAATTTTTGAGCACTAATGGAATATATGTATACACACACACACACACACACACACACACACACACCAGAGTAATAGGTAATTATAAGCTAATTTTGCTGTTTTCTATTAAAACTGAGATGAAAATGATTGTGGTATTTGACATCCACATATTTGTGAACTAGGGAATGTCTCCTCTGCCGGTGTTAGCTTATGAGAGGTTGAATTTGCCTAATATGTGGTGAATGTTGAGAGGGATTTGCCAGACTTGAGGTTCCAACCTTTCTTTTGTTACGTACCATAAATCTACCTTATCTCTACTATGTAAACTATCTTACATCTGAAGTCTCGAGTCTGATGTCAAAGTTTCACGTCGCTGGCAATACTTAGCATTGAAAACTGTGTAAGATATATTGTATGATTATCTTGCATAGAAGACTATTATAATCGGTGTTCTTTGCTTGCTGTTGGACTTTTTGAGATTAGCCCCGGTATTAGAACATGTAGAAGATATCAGAAGTGTATGGCCCTTATCTGCACGCGAAAATGAATGGGCACAGTATGTAAATTAAATCAGATTAAAGGTAAGAGGTGCGGGTGATACTGTCTGGGGAAAGGGGAGGAAAAAGGATAACTATGAGGATAAAGGGTTCAGGATATGCCTCACCCTTGATGTGTAGTGAGGAACATTATAGACGATGCTTCAGGAGGTGTCCAAGATGTAACATTGTACGTCCCTCCCTGAGCTACCGGATTAGCCACGCTGCATTGAATACTAGTAGGGTCCTACTTCGCAGCTTCATCAAATATCCTCCTTTGATGAGGTAGCAGTGAGGCTGTCCTGGTTGAAGGACGAGCCGTGGAGTATGAGGCGAGCACCCGGAACAAGCTCCAGGTATTCTCGACATTAAACACATGCGAGGGATCTCGCTGGTGTATTGCCACACCTCTGAAGGGTTGTCACATCAAGTATACTGCGTTAAACTGTAGTGTCATATATGTCTTAATAGTAATGTCTTTATGGCTTCTGCTTTGGAAAGAAGTGTATTTTCTTTATTTGAATTCATAAGATAAGTTGACATGTATTTTTATTGTATATAGAAGGGTGGTTGGTTGAGTATGAGACGGTGCCCTGAGACTGAAAGTGATTCTGGAAGGGGTAGTGGGAGAGTGTCTCAAGAGAGTGTATGTATATGGGTGAGGTTGTAGCGAGTAAAGTGAAAGGAACCCTTTGACTGGGGCGGGGAGGGTTACACTGAGGAGGGAGTATGCAGTTATGAGAGGTCTTAGCATAAGGGAATTTGTTAAGGATGATGGACGGAGTCGTGTGGAGGAGATTGCATGAAATTCCCCTTATGGGGAAGTGAAAAACTCTCTTAAATGATAACAGACTGAGAAGCAGAAGGAGGCTGTTTGAACTGAGTCGTTGTGCAGAGAACCTGGTGTTACGCCTGGCGCTGTGGTATGGAAGGATGATTTCAATAGGTATGGAATGTTCATACTAATGTTAATTGTACAGGAAGACACTGCGTATATCGTTATTCCCTTTCCTCACCTGACGCGGGGATGTGGAGGACAGCGACGCCCCTGGAGATAGCTATCCACATCCATGCCAATTATTTTTCTTCATATGCTGTATGGGATTTTTTTTCTTTTTCTTTTGACCTTTTAAGGCTCGCCGATTTAGAAACAAAATAAACTTGTCTACTATCTTTATTTGATGCGAGTATTGCTGACAGGGTATCTGCTCCCAAGGTGAACACCTCCGCCACCTAGGCAGTGAGCAGTGTGGCGGGTGAGACTCGTGTTATATAGTAGTTTAGTATGTGTCGAGGTAGATCATGATGAACTCAGACTCAGTGAGAGTGTAGGTTTCTTTGAATGGATGACTGAACAACAGTACTCCCTATTCATCTATGCAGGACACTTGAGTATGAATGAATGAACTACAGTTTTATAACCGATGCAGGGGTCTGTGTATGGATGATTGAACGACAGTACTGATTAACCTATGCCTCTCTCTGTGCATGGATGACTGTACTGCAGTACTTTCATTAATTCGTATAGGTCTCTGTGTATGGAAGATCAATTCACAGATCTCTGATTAATCTATATAGGTTGCTGTATATGTCTGATTGAACTCCAGGACTCTGATTAATCTGTGCAGACCTCTGTGTGTTTTGCTTGTGGGCGAGTGATGTATGCAGGTCTCTCTATATGTGTGGTTAAAGTGCAGGATTCAGTTCATCTGTGAATGACCCGCTGATAGGCATAGGCTGAAAGTTGGCAGAACATTTTGAATAACCGGTCCCGCTAAAGGAACTGTGAACATGGTGGTTCTGGTGTCCTACTCTGTGTTACAGACAGCAGCCACACGGGGTCTCCACCCCCATCACCTGCACCAGCCTGGTACGTACGTGGGTACTGACCTAAAGGCATCCATTGCCGGCTCCATGGTATGGTATACACACCACACCACACACTCACACGGACTGCATACAGGTAATAACACACAATTGAACAGTTCTTCGAAAAATTTATAGATAAGAACAATCAGAGATCATAGCACATATAGTTCAGCTGGAGACTTGTTCGGAGGGTTGTGGCGAAGTACTTGTTATGAGATTAGTGGAGGAATGGAACAAAGTAATGAAGTTGTGAATGCGCACGAGATAGAAAAATTTCGAAAGTTGTATAACAGGGAGAGTTAAGAGATGGGATCCCAAGCGTGTAGAACTCCTTACATACACTCACACACACACACACACACACACACACACACACACACACACACACACACACACCTAGACGGTCTTAACAGTCAGGCAAGGATAACAAAACAAATTATACCAGTAAGTTGATTAAGAAAAAGTCATTGTACCAGATTGTGATCAGATTATATCGTGGAAATTTGGCGATAAGATTTCCTCACTGGAAACAGAATTTTCTTTCCATTGTCTCCCTACCTGCCGATGGTAGAAGTGTGGAGGCTCTTCAGCATAGCTTTGAAGCCATCTTGAGACAGAGAGTATGATTAGATTCCACTTAGTTGGTCTAATGATAGCTCTCACGTCGGCCGGTATGATACAGGAGTGTGTAACTTAAAAGCATTAGACTCTTATAGTTAATTAAGAGTTATGAATAATTATTTTGGTTAATTATAGCGTCTGCTACTCTACCTTAAGTATAAGGTCCCAGGGAGCTTTATTCAAGGTACAGAGATAAATCTAAAATGCATGGTCCTTATCTGCTAATTTCAATTGAGGTGCAGATACTAGTTTTTGCTGCCCTTGGCTTTATTAATCCTGGTTTGGTTGAATCTCATCTGCGTCGGGGGCAGGTACGGTCAAGTACATATTTATAAGTAGATGATGCCTTTAAGTCTCCCCCAGTCAATCGGCAGTGCTTCGTGTGCAGACCATTTGTTGTGTCCTGCTCCCATTGCTCTGATTTCGTGGGTCTTGTGGTGTAGAGGCATATCTATATTTTTTTTCTATAATTAGTCGTTGTGGTTGACATGTGAGCTATATTGTTATGGTGTTTGTCTTTTTTTTTAATTCTTGGCTCTTGTGATGTCAAAAGGATATTTAGGAGAGGGGAGGATGGATGTTGTATGAGGTATATATGATGAATATGTAGTTTTTATGTGCGTTTTGGCGTTGAGCATTTTTATTCTTTTGTGTGCATTCTTGTGATTGATATGTAGTCTTTGTGAGCTTATGCAGTATTAAGCACATGTCGACCTTTTGTGAAGTCTTGTTCTGGTAGTATAGCCATTTATTTTCTTCTTCTGGTAAGCCTTTTTGGTGATTTTTTTTTCCTTTGAATTGTCATAGTGAACTTTTGTTCTTATCTATTCTGGGCTGCAACAACTAACTACAAATGTTTACTATGACACTTCAAAGGGTAAAAGTTTACCAACAAGGTTTAAAAAGGCTTACCAGAAAAAAAGGGTCAGTCAATAAGTGGGTACGTAGCGTTGGCACTGGCATATATATATATATATATATTTTTTTTTTTTTTTTTTTTATACTTTGTCGCTGTCTCCCGCGTTTGCGAGGTAGCGCAAGGAAACAGACGAAAGAAATGGCCCAACCCCCCCCCCCCACACACATGTACATACACACGTCCACACACGGAAATATACATACCTACACAGCTTTCCATGGTTTACCCCGGACGCTTCACATGCCTTGATTCAATCCACTGACAGCACGTCAACCCCTGTATACCACATCGCTCCAATTCACTCTATTCCTTGCCCTCCTTTCACCCTCCTGCATGTTCAGGCCCCGATCACACAAAATCCTTTTCACTCCATCTTTCCACCTCCAATTTGGTCTCCCTCTTCTCCTCGTTCCCTCCACCTCCGACACATATATCCTCTTGGTCAATCTTTCCTCACTCATTCTCTCCATGTGCCCAAACCATTTCAAAACACCCTCTTCTGCTCTCTCAACCACGCTCTTTTTATTTCCACACATCTCTCTTACCCTTACGTTACTTACTCGATCAAACCACCTCACACCACACATTGTCCTCAAACATCTCATTTCCAGCACATCCATCCTCCTGCGCACAACTCTATCCATAGCCCACGCCTCGCAACCATACAACATTGTTGGAACTACTATTCCTTCAAACATACCCATTTTTGCTTTCCGGGATAATGTTCTCGACTTCCACACATTTTTCAAGGCTCCCAAAATTTTCGCCCCCTCCCCCACCCTATGATCCACTTCCGCTTCCATGGTTCCATCCGCTGACAGATCCACTCCCAGATATATATATATATATATATATATATATATATATATATATATATATATATATATATATATATATACGTAAATAACGCATATGAACCCGCACTACCATATAACATACTAACCTCCAACAGCCAGGATCGAACCCAGGTCCCCTGCGTAGGAGGCGGGAGCACTACTGCTAGGCTATGATCACCCCTTAAAGTATTATATATAATATATATATATATATATATATATATATATATATATATATATATATATATATATATATATATATATCCCTGGGGATAGGGTAGAAAGAATACTTCTCACGTATTCCCTGCATGTCGTAGAAGGCGACTAAAAGGGGAGGGAGCGGGGGGGCTGGAAATCCTCCCCCTCATTATTTTTTTTGATTTTCCAAAAGAAGGAACAGAGAAGGCCAGGTGAGGATATTCCCTCAAAGGCACAGTCCTCTGTTTTTAACGCTACCTCGCTAACGCGGGAAATGGCGAATAGTTTAATTTGAAATATATATGCCGGTACCAACGATAGGTACTCACTGACTGACTTACCCATGAAGGAGGAATGAACAGCTGGGTTGGCCATGAGCCAACTGCCTCACCTTGAATTCGAGCACTGGCGGGCTAACCACTGCACCACGGATGCTCATGACTGTTGCGAACATTAAGTTTTTCTATTGAGATTTTGTGGAGAGCAATCATATTTCTTCGTTCTCCCATGTGTTAAACATGCCATCATTTTGAGCTATTATGTCATCGAGGTTTTGGTCCATACCTTCCTTCACAACATCCTTTTTTTTTTTTACGTTGTCAATAAACTTTGTCTGGGAAATGAACAGTAAGTCGCAGATCTACGAGTTTCAAGTAACTAAGATTTATTTTTTATTTCTGTAACATTTCGTGTAAACAAAACTGATGAGTCTGTGCTATAGAGCCTTAATGTACCACTTGAGACTGCATATGCAGTAGGATTTTACTGTCGCTGTTTAGGGAAACAAAATTACTGTGGCCAGTTGCGTTAATTACCGTGATAAATTTAAATGGCGATTAGTCCTGAAGTGAGGGTAGTTAAAGTTACTGAAATATCTCTTCCAGCGGTTTTACTCACAAGAGCCAGAGTGATCGGGCCTGAGAGAGCTCACAATGTGTAACTTTACGTGTTTATGGCTTGATAACAACCCAAACAGGTTTTCTGGAGCGACAAGACTAAAAGGGAACAGTGCTGTTTTAACCCACGCTTAAACAGTGAGCCGAGATTAAGGATTAGGATGATTCTCAGGTGTTGGTTCTGTTTCTTTCAACAGTTCGTGTCATCTTTTTTTTTTTTTCTTCGTCGATTGATAGAATGAAGGAACAGGATAGGAGGCAACGCGGTACCTTGCGAGACGCCAGTCCGTATTTTCGACACTGGAGTCCTCTCCACACACGTAGCACACCTGAACAACATCGGTGATTATGACAAAACTGACAAATAAAAAGTTTATTAGATTGAAAAACGAAGAATACGTTTTGTTTTTCTCGTATTGCTTCATTTACAAGGGGAAGGAAAGAAAGAAAAAAGGAAAATCTGGTATGTTTATTTCATCATCACCCATAGTGTCTGTGTGGTACGTATATCAGTCATTTTCATTGGTCGTGCAGGCACCTGTAGTTGTCGTTGGTCTGTGTGTCACTCGTGCCCCACCAACGTCGAGTTCATCACATTCATCATACCACGCCATGCGCTACACTGCCTCTCTTCATCCTGTCATTTTGGTCACCACACACCACTTCACTCGTCACCACCTCACACCAGTTTTGACCATCACCACCACATACCTGGCTTTTGATTTTTCTCTCTTTTAATTAAGAAATTTTGAAACTAGAGGTAACACATCATTCCACTGCCTATGCTACACTACAGTCAACTCTGCTGTATCTATCACCGCTTCTGTGTACCATGCTTCCTACCACCAGCACCCTCTACATACTTCACACACCTTTGGTTACCACCACGAACCTACTGCATTACATTTATTACCACCACACCCCCATTTGATTACACTTTTCGCCACACACACACACACACACTACATTACACTTACCACCGCCAGACAGTCAGCATTGTCTCCCTTCCCGCCAACTATCCAGTCAGGCAGTTGTGTTTATCACTACCACCAGTTACACTTGCCACCACACTGTACACTCAACACAGCCACGTGCCACCGTCATTATCACACACTCAGCATCATACGTACCTCCACCACCACACACTCTGCACCGCCATATACTGCAATGCTTGCGTCACTATCACACACTCAGCATTGCGCTTATCACCACCACACACACACACACACACACACACACACACGCACACACACACACACACACGCACACACACACACACACGCACACACACACACACACACACACACACACACACACACACACACACACTCCCACCAATGCACACATTACGCCTCACTTTTAAGCACCACAGACCTTGGGCGCTTCACTTTTCATTATCACACACATTACTCACTTCGCCATCTTGTACACCAAGCTGCTACACTTGTCATCAAGTACACCTGTTACTCTACACTGGTCACCACCAGGCTATACACTGTACTACACTCATTACTATCACCACACTTGAGATACACAAGAGTTCAGCACCTCGCCTTGACGACGACCCTCCACGACAGGAACACCGGTGCGACACATGTCCTGTCGCCCCTCACTCCACCTACCCACCACACGTAGTTAGTTCAACACGTCACTCGACATGCTGTGGTCTGGACATGACATCACAGACTGTATAGATAAAGACTCCCGAACAGGAAGTGTTCATCGTGGTGCTCCTTAGTATTTCGTAGATCAGATGCATTCCTGTATTGAACTGAGAACTCCTTACATCATGGGTTTTGAATAATACTTGTTAGGTTGTGTGAGATAGTAGGTTACTGGGAGAAAGTGTATGTGTGTATTAGTGTAGTAGTAGTAGTAGTAGTAGTGGAAATAGTAGTAGAAGTAGCGTTGTAATGGATGCTGGATGTGTGAGGCTAAGGTTTAGGAAATCCTCTGTTTTTGTTCTCTAGTTTTCCACTCCTCCTCCTCCTCCTGGATACCTCTCCCTTCGGCTCACATTATCCTTCCCTCCCTCTCCTCTGCCTGCACACCCCTCTCATCCTCTCACGTGATCATTCTCTCCCTCATCTGTACACTCTTACCCTCATACACATGATCCCTACCCACCCCTCTCCCTTATCCCCCTGCCACGTATACCTCCTCCCTCCCTCCCTCCTTCACTTCTCTCGTTTCTTTCTCCTATTTTTCTTTTCCTCCCTCTCAGCTCCCACTCTCTCCTTCCACACATGATTTCCCTCTCCTCCTCCAGGTGACGGGGTAACTGAGCCCAAAATAGGAGGTCAGGTGATATCAACCAGAGACAGGTGACGGCCTGGCGACTGGGTGACCAGGCCAAGATATATGATGAGGTGACGCTGACCGGAGACAGGTGACTAGACCAAATGACTGTGTGACCAGGACGAGACAGATGGTCAGGTGACTCCGATAGCTGCGTCCAGGCAAGAGAAAGGTGACCAGGCCAAGTGGGCGAGGATAAGGGAGGTCCACGTGTCTTGACGGTGTGGAACTCAAGGTGGTAATGTCTACCTGATGATAAGTGGTGTTGGGTGCGTAGCATCATGGTTGCATGGGGCGATTAGTGCATAAGGTGGTGGTTGCTTAGGGTGTGCTGGTGGATGGCGCGCCGCAGAAGGGTGTACGAGTGGCAGGGTTGTGGGTTTATGAACTGCTTGTAGTATGAAGGAGTGGTTGGGTTGTTGTTGTGGGCGAGTAGGTACGTGGTTGTATGGGGTAGATGGGTGGGTGGGTGGGATGTTTACATGGCATGGGTAGGAGGATGGAGTGGTAAGTATGTGGGTGTATGGTAGCCACTAGATAGAATAGGTGTGCAGGATTGTTGTGCTTGAAGGAAGGTGTTGTGTGTGTGTGTGTGCTTGCTTGAGTGTATGTGTGTATGTGACAGAGGAGTGTATTGTCGTGGGTGTTGGGATACAGTGGCTATCGCAGTGCAACTATTCATTTTCGTTACCTATCACGTCGTCAATATTTCCCCCATTCCGTTTTCTGTGTCTCGTCCCTCGTTTTCCATTTCTTCCCACTCTCTCAAATGCCATCTTGGTGTTTCGACTTCTCTTTCTTGCCATGATGATTACTTGACACCGGGGAATTATGTGCTAAATCTTTCGACCCACCTTTGATGGATTAATGTTTGTAGGAAAATTAAGTTTGATTATTTTATTCATGAATTTCAACTAGTTATTGTTTATTGCTAATGTATAGCCATATTTCATTCATGATATCGTAGGTTTAATGATGTGTTTTCAACTAGTGGAAGAGAGAGTGAGAGAGAGAGAGAGAGAGAGAGTAAGGGAGAGTGAGAGTGTATAGGTGGAAGTTACCAATTTCGCAGTTTCGTTTGATTTTCCACATGAATCGTGGGTAAAGCTGCCTTGGGCGTGGTGGGAGAGTTCACGCCACCCATCATTCCCGGGTAATGCCCCTTGGGTTCAGCAAATACGTATTATTTATCGTGTCAGCATCGTGTGTGAGGTGATGGACTGATTACAGAGTTGTAGCAAGGAGGAGCAAAACTAGCTTGGGAACGTAAAGGTAAGGATGGTGTGGCACTCAGAAAAAAAAAAGGGTCATATGACTTCACAATTTTTAATCGGTTTTCTGTGTAGTATCGTGACAGATACTTGGTGGGTTAGTTGTGTTATGATGGTACGTTGACGGAGGTCTTGTCTGGAATTCTCAGGACAGTAGTGTCATGATGGGAATCATTCGTGTTCCAGCCAAGGTGGGGAGGTTGTGTATACAGGTTAGGTATATGGCTCAGTAGGATTATCTCGTGGGGTACGCATGAATTCTGCCAACTGGCTGGTTTACCCTAAAGTGTTGTATACTCTAATCTATTTCTCCTTTGTTACGTATTAGATCACATTATTTTTCCCCATTTTATGCTGTTTTCTGCTTCATTTTGACTGGTTATTTTTTCTCTAGGTTTCCTGTATTTTGCTTGGCTTCACTCGTTGTTCACTTATTTTCCCTCACTGCACGTTGGTAAACCTCACCAGGTCGTATATGGCTCCTCCCCGTACTTCACATCGTCTCATCTCACCTCTCTTTGCCAGGCTTCAACTCGCTATTGGCCTCAACTCGCCTCTTGACTCTCTTTGTCTCGCCTTGCCTCCTCATTGCTTCCTTACACTCTCATTCACTTTGCTCTATAATTTTCCTCTCCTCCTCCCGCCTTAGCACAGCCTTATTATACCTAGCCCTTCTCCACCCTTGGCCTCACGTCATTCCCTCTACATGTTACCACACATCACTTTACCTCTCCCTGACCTGAAGTGACCTCACTTCACTCGAGCTGGCCTCATTTCCCTTCACCTTAAAGCCGCGTTAATCTCCTCCTCCTCCTCCTCCTCCTCCTCGCCTCAATCAGCTCTCCCTGCCTAAGGAAACCCGTGCCTGTTTTTCGAGACTTTCTTCTTGGCTCTCTCGCTTAATCAACACATAGCGTGCACGCCTATCACCGGGTCAAGCCACGGGTGCTGGGGCAACACACGAGGTGTTCCAGGAGGAAGGAAGGTGGGAGGGGGACGGCACACTTGGTGGTGGGACCTGGATCTCGAGTGCATCGCAGGACCCGGGAGTGTGTTGCACGATCGCATTGTATCGCTTGATTTAAGAGCTACATTCGTTTGATTATACTGGGTTGCTTGCATGGAGTGCTCGGTTGATTCCAGGTGCGCTGCATGATTGGAGTGTCTCGCTTGATTAGAATGTATCGCTGACTTAGAGAGAGCCTCCTTTGATTGGAGATGGAATACGTTGTTTGATTGGAGTCCCTCGTTTTGACTTGAGTGCCTCGCTAGACTCGAATGTGTTGCATGATTGGGGTGTATCACTCGACGCGAGTTTATTTGTATGGTTGGTGGGCATCGCTTCCCTTCGAGGCTGTCGCATGATTAGAGGGTATCATTCGCCCGGAGTGCTTTGCTTGTTCCGAGTCTGTCGCATGATTGGGAGTGTATGGCTTGAATGCACTGTACAGCTGCCAGTGCATAGCATCATTCGAGTCTGTCACAAGATTTGGGGTGTATTGTGTGATTGGAGTGCATCCCTTTCTAGTCTGGGGCGATTGGAGGAAATCGCTTGTCTCGCGTCCATTGCATGCTAAGGGCGCATCGCTTGACTGGACCTCCTCGCATGGCGTTCGTGTATGTAGGTATATCTTGACACTTATAGACCACTTGACCCATGAGGATAAGTAGATCATGTGCCTTAAGTACATCGCTTAAGTCTCTCACTTGAGTGTCTTTTTGGAGTTGAGTGTATAAGTAGTTTCTCCTGAGTATGTGGCTAACACGAATGTTCTACTTTAGCCTCAGTTAGGGCGGGCCCTTGCGTGCGTGCGGGCAGGAACTTTTTATTTAGTCTTTATTATCTCTGTTGAATTTCCAGTTACCTTCAATTTATATTAGAGAATTCTTTACGTAAACCCTCGGCACTCTCTGTATGTTGGGAAATATTACAGTGAATCATTACGGAGATGTTTACCAGTGACTTTAGGGGAAATATGTACCTTACCAACAAATCCGAGTTAGAAGGAAAATGAATGATGTTAATGCATATTTAGATGAGGAGATAGATAGATAGAGAGACAAACAGGCAGACAGACAGACAGATAGAGAGATTGATAGATGATACAGGTAGATAAATGCTAGATACAGAGAACCTTTGTAATGAAAGAGTTCGTGTTTTATGAGATGTTTTATTGAATATTAAGTTACCACTGTATTGTGTCATTTCAAGATTTATGATATATAGAGATATATGGAGTCTCTCAGTATATTTTCGTATAATCTTAGAGAGACAGAAATGCATAAGATAGAGGTATGTATGAATTAGCATTATAACAGTTAGATGGCTAATTCCGCCCGAGGTCTGGGCTATTCAAGGATGGACTTAAATCTAAGAGAGATAAGCTCAACGCTGTGTATCTGTGTAGTGAGAGAACTTATGCCTGTGTAACGAAAGGTCTGCGCTGTGCAGGGGAGAAATTTCTTTCACAAAGACGAATGGTCGACACAGTTTAGGGAAAGAATATATATTTTAAAAAAAAATCTAGGAAGGTAATTAATTCCTTAATTTAAAAGACAGTAGATCTATGCTGTTTAAATAGAGAATTTATTTCCTACGAGACATTTACGCTGTGCAGCGATGGAGTGTATTCATGATGAAAGCAAATGTCTACGTGGTGTAGAGGAGGAAATATATTCCTTATGCAAAGAAGCTTTAGAAATATAATAGATATTGCAGATAAAATCATCACATTATGATGAACATTGTTGACCTGGATTTGAGAATATATTTAACGCTTCACTCACTCTGGATCTAAACTATCCCTTCGTAATTATTTAAAGTTTGAGAGGAGGAGGAGGAGGAGGAGGAGCGTCGTTCGTTCTCTCATGAATCCACTGTTGGGTCGTGATCTCCACAGTGTCTTACAGAACTCCTCCCGTGGTTCGAGTTCCTGACGCGGTCCAGTGCCTTGCCTCCCCAGACGGGACCTCCTCCTGTGGTTCGAGTTTCTGACGTGGTGCAGTGCCCTGCCTCCCCAGATGGGACCTCCTCATGTGGTTCGAGTTTCTGACGTGGTGCAGTGCCCTGCCTCCCCAGATGGTACCTCCTCATGTGGTTCGAGTTTCTGACGTGGTCCACTTCCTGACCTCCTCAGATGGGACCTCCTCCTGTGGTTCGAGTTTCTGACGTGGTGCAGTGCCCTGCCGCCCCATATGAGACCTCCTCCCGTGGTTCGAGTTTCTGATGTGGTACACTGCCCTGCCTCCCCAGATGGGACCTCTTCCTGTGGTTCGAGTTTCTGACGTGGTCCACATCCCGGCCTTCCCAATCAGAGAGCAGCAACAGGTCTCGGGCGTCGGGGAGGGGAACTGAGTGCCGCGGGTCCATCCATTTGTTCTAACACGTAACCTTCTTTTTAGTCGGCGGTGTATGCGTTGGCCATATGATCCCGCTGGGTTACATTATCCACTGGTAACGCACCGGCATTACCAGTTCAGAAGGCGAGGCTGACAAAGAGGCGTGCTTGGCAGGGGGGCCCGTAACCTTTCGCCTGTGCATACCGAGTGGGCGAAGGTGTGAAAGAGAAAGTCTGGAGTGACTTATGGGAGAGGAGAAGAATAAGAGGAAAATAATGAGGAGAAAGAATGAATAAAAAAAAAAATAAAGATAACATAAGAGAAGTTTGTAGGTTGTTGGAGTTTATGACTCGACCTGTGAAAGGTTATTAAACCGTAACCTACAAACACTTGGGTTTATATTTCTGATAGATATTCTGTGGGCCATCATTCAGGTATGCTTAGTTAAGTGTGCACGGATATAGGCTGTCACTCAGGGGTGTATATATATATATATATATATATATATATATATATATATATATACAGAGAGAGAGAGAGAGAGAGAGAGAGAGAGAGAGAGAGAGAGAGAGAGAGAGAGAGAGAGAGAGAGAGAGAGAGAATCACTACTGGATAGTTGGGATCTTGATCTGTTATCATGATGAAAGGTCTTCTCCAAAGCTATACAGTAGTTAGAAAACGCCCTTGACAACCGTGGAGAGCAACATTTGCTCACCTGATGAATCTTTTCTTTTGCCAACTACTGCTACAACTGTTGTTGGTGAAGTTGAGTGTGGCTCTGTTGGATTTAGTTAAGGTGCCTGGTGTTCTTGGTTGTGATTGTGGTAGTGGTGATGTTGGTTGTGATTGTGGTAGTGGTGGTGTTGGTTGTGATTGTGGTAGTGGTGGTGTTGGTTGTGATTGTGGTAGTGGTGGTGTTGGTTGTGATTGTGGTAGTGGTGGTGTTGGTTGTGATTGTGGTAGTGGTGGTGTTGGTTGTGATTGTGGTAGTGGTGGTGTTGGTTGTGATTGTGGTAGTGGTGGTGTTGGTTGTGATTGTGGTAGTGGTGGTGTTGGTTGTGATTGTGGTAGTGGTGGTGTTGGTTGTGATTGTGGTAGTGGTGGTGTTGGTTGTGATTGTGGTAGTGGTGGTGTTGGTTGTGATTGTGGTAGTGGTGGTGTTGGTTGTGATTGTGGTAGTGGTGGTGTTGGTTGTGATTGTGGTAGTGGTGGTGTTGGTTGTGATTGTGGTAGTGGTGGTGTTGGTTGTGATTGTGGTAGTGGTGGTGTTGGTTGTGATTGTGGTAGTGGTGGTGTTGGTTGTGATTGTGGTAGTGGTGGTGTTGGTTGTGATTGTGGTAGTGGTGGTGTTGGTTGTGATTGTGGTAGTGGTGGTGTTGGTTGTGATTGTGGTAGTGGTGGTGTTGGTTGTGATTGTGGTAGTGGTGGTGTTGGTTGTGATTGTGGTAGTGGTGGTGTTGGTTGTGATTGTGGTAGTGGTGGTGTTGGTTGTGATTGTGGTAGTGGTGGTGTTGGTTGTGATTGTGGTAGTGGTGGTGTTGGTTGTGATTGTGGTAGTGGTGGTGTTGGTTGTGATTGTGGTAGTGGTGGTGTTGGTTGTGATTGTGGTAGTGGTGGTGTTGGTTGTGATTGTGGTAGTGGTGGTGTTGGTTGTGATTGTGGTAGTGGTGGTGTTGGTTGTGATTGTGGTAGTGGTGGTGTTGGTTGTGATTGTGGTAGTGGTGGTGTTGGTTGTGATTGTGGTAGTGGTGGTGTTGGTTGTGATTGTGGTAGTGGTGGTGTTGGTTGTGATTGTGGTAG
>NC_092234.1:30854202-30901702 GCF_036320965.1 Panulirus ornatus | reverse complement strand
CCTCATTGGTTGTCTGGTTTCACTCCTTGGACCCGGATCGCCCCCTTCTCACCGTCTGCCTCATCCACACATTCGGTGGCTGGGATGTCATACCGTAGACACAAGAGTCCCTCCCATCTCACTCATCACAGCTCACGATACGTAGGTCACATAACGCGTTTTTCGTAACTGTATTTTCCTGCGGTGACCGCTACGCGCTACCCCTGTCTGTTGGCGGTATTTCGTCGTAAGTCTCTCTCTCTCTCTCTCTCTCTCTCTCTCTCTCTCTCTCTCTCTCTCTCTCTCTCTCTCTCTCTCTCTAGCTTCCACACACACACACACACACACACACACACACACACACACACACACACACACACACACACCTGTAGCAGCTTGGCTGGCAAACGAGCACAACAGCTGTCACGTTGCAGTGTATAATAAGCCTCACTGAAGGCTGTCATTATGAATATAATGCCACTTAACTTTTGGATCATAATGAAGGTTGCGACCGTCTATGAATAGCAGGGTAATGGCCCTGACGTGACGTAGGCGAGCCTGCTAGTTACGACCTGTTTGAAACTCCTCTCCTCCCTCAGCACACACACACACACACACACACACACACACACACACACACAAGGCTAAGAGACGGAGCAACACGAACATGAGTGTATAAGACTCACCCCGGTACACAAGCTATCATACCCAATTGATTGATTTTGTACCGATGTCCCTGGTAAGTTTACTGTACACCCCATATGCCCATCCTGTGAGCGGTAGCGCAAAATGATTACAGGGGTCACAAAGGGTCTTAGTCAGACCCCAGTGGGTTGATGTTACACACGATGTTACACTTCGTATTATAATTCATGCATTACATAGTTTCATATGCCCAAGAATCGTATCCTGCTTCGGAGCTTAGCGTGTGCTCCCACTTTAATTTCTAAGTAATATTAGATGTTGTCTTCTATTTTGTCATTGGTAAAGTTTTCGTCATAGATAAAATATATGAATTTTGAAGTGATATGTTCATGATTTGAAAAATGACGGTCGGATTCCATGACCTTCGTTGAAATGATAGATTCATTTTACTGCTTTAAGATAAGGAAATTACTTTAGAATAACAAAAGAGTCGTGGTCCAAATTTTGTAGCAGCTTCGGTTCCGTTGGAAGGTGGGTTGATTGTCTCGTCATCCGGCTCTGCAGTGTGGTATGGTAGTTCAGTCATCATGCTTTCTTGTGAGTTGGTTAGCCTCAAATGCGGTTCAGATGTGAGTTGTAATAGACCTCTGTCATCTCGGCTGTGTTGTTGTTGTTGTTGTTGTCGTTGTTGTTGTTGTTGTTGTTGGTTTTTATCTATACTGAGAGTTCCTCGACTCCATTGCGACAGCATCCTCTCCATCCTTGTTCTTCGTACTCTCTATGTACCTCATTTAGATCATGGTCTGTCTCGTTGAACTCAAAAGCTTACCATTGGTGTTGCTGGGCTTCGTCTGTAATAGGTTATACCGAGAGTGAAAAGTCACCTTTGGTATGTCTTGTCAAGGAGCTTCTCATTCCAAAGGAGTCTATATGTCCCTGCTACTGAACATTGCGCAGCCTTTAGATACGTTCTGGGAACTCCTTCATAGACATTGGTACTGGGGTAATTATGAATATATAAAGCTAACCAGCAGAGGTTATTGTTACGGGACTGGAAGCATTTGTTTCTTCCTCGTCCAAGATTTCCTCCTCTTCCATTCGAGTCGTTCCTGTTCCGTTCCTGCCTGTAATCATTGCAAGCACGTTAGCCGTGAGGCGAAGCGTTTCTTTGTTTCAATGAAGTGCGATAATCTCTCCTCGTCATCCACTGATAGGTCTTTCTGGTCTTTAGCTAAGGGCATCGAAAACAACTTCCATCGCTCTACCTTTCCCTCGCTTTTCCGTTCTGACGGTACTATTACCGTTAGCTAGACCACGCAGTACTTGGCAAACTGCTGCGTCAAATTATTACAGTGTGACCGCTGGCAGCTCAAGAGTGGGCTGGTTTGATGATTGTTTCTATGCCTGTACCTCGAGGCTTTAGAACTCTGTACCGTCTCATGTCTTTCCAAATAACTTTGAGCTATCGCTTTTTAAAAGACAGGTTGTTCTCACCTCTAAAATTCGTAAATACCCTCCCCTGTCTCTTCTTTTTACCTGTATTTCTCTATATTTCAATTAAGGTTCGGCTTTGGTGTGAACTTTTGTCCCTGACTGGAGCCTCCAGCGTAAGAAAAAAAAGTTTCTTCCATATCTTTTCTCTAAGTTAAACTTATACCCTTACCTCGTTTACAAACCTGAGCATCCCACACCTGCTTCTAAAATCTTAATATGCCTCGCCTCTGGCAGAATTCGAAGCTTTTCATTCCAGCTCCAATCCCTTTGTATTCCAAGTTATCTAACAATATATCAGAATCTCTCACTTTCTTAGAAGCTTTAACGTCCTCCTTTTTTCTTATGGAAAGCCTCAGTTTCCATACCTACTGCAGAACAGCAGCTTAACATATTGTCTTCAGTACCTTTGCCATGTCCTTGTAATCCTTTACTTTGTGTAAGAGCTCCTCATCTTTTTATGTGTGTGTTTCTTTAAGACCTGACCTACCCTATTATCCGTCGAGACCCCCACCTTCCTTCAAGGCCTCATTTAAGGCCCCAGCATCCCATAACTTCCTTAGAACGTCATTACTTCAACCTCTCGATCTGCCATCGAAACCTCGTGTAGTCGACCCTTCTTGGTTCCTTCATCGTATGGCCAGTTGATGCAAAATTTACCGCAGTGCCTCTCTTGCGATGTCGTCGCTATCCAGTCTTATTTTATTAAGACATTTGAAGGTATATACCAGTTTATAACTGTAGTGCTGAGCCAGAAGGGGAGAGAGAGAGAGAGAGAGAGAGAGAGAGAGAGAGAGAGAGAGAGAGAGAGAGGAGAGAGAGAGAGAATCATAGTACTTAAAGAATCTCGACTCCATCATTATTATGTTGGACTCGAGGCATGCGAAGGACTTTGAAGGCTCTCGGCAAAGACTGACACGCACGTGTATTGAGGCTTTTCATTTGAAGACTCATTACCGAGCGTACGAGGTTATTAGAACCTCAGGCCAGACTGCAGTTCGTGCTCACCGGTTCCTAGCTCGCGAGCTCTGCCTGCGAGGGTTTAAGAACAACAAGTTTCAAGCGGTTCTGTTGTGAAGTGGTTTGATTTTACCATCATCCCAGGCTGTAGAGTGAGGCGGTATGACGGATGGGTTAGACATCATACTCTGCAGTGCGTTGGTTCGCTCTATCATACAGTTATTTTGTGGAGTGAGTTGGGATAATACTTCCATCATCCGGCTGTGTAGTGGGTTGGGATAATACACCCATCATCCGGATGGAATTTTTTTTTTTTTATGTTCGCTGAGACAGCATGAACAACTGCGGCCCAAATCAAGGCCATACGAGAAACGCTGTTGTGTGAGTATGTGATAGAGTGTAAAAAAGTAAACTCTAGATTGATATGGGTAAAACTGAAAGTGGATGGAGAGAGATGGGTGATTATTGGTGCCTATGCACCTGGGCATGAGAAGAAAGGTCATGAGAGGAAAGTGTTTTGGGAGCAGTTGAGTGAGTGTGTTAGCAATTTTGATGCACGAGACCGGGTTATAGTGATGGGTTGATTTGACTGCAAAGGTGAGTAATGTGACAGTTGAGGGAATAATTGGTGTACATGGGGTGTTCAGTGTTGTAAATGGAAATGGTGAAGAACTTGTTGACTTGTGTGCTAAAAGAGGATTGGTGATTAGAAATACCTGGTTTAAAAAGAGAGATATACATAGGTATACGTTTGTAAGTAGGAGAGATGGCCAGAGAGCGTTATTGGATTACGTGTTAATTGATAGGCGCGTGAAAGATAGACATTTGGGTGTTAATGTGCTGAGAGGTGCAACTGGAGGGATGTCGGATTATTATCTTGTGGTGGTGAAGGTAAGATTTGTAGAGGTTTTCAGAAAAGAAGAAAGAATGTTGGGGTGAAGAGAGTGGTGAGAGTAAGTGAGCTTGGGAAGGAGACTTGTGCTGAGGAAGTACCAGGAGAGACTGAGTGCAGAATGGAAAAAGGTGAGAGCAAAGGACGTAAGAGGAGTGGGGGAGGAATGGGATGTATTTAGGGAATCAGTGATGGCTTTGCGCAAAAGATGCTTGTGGCATGAGAAGCGTGGGAGGTGGGCAGATTAGATAGGGTAGTGAGTGGTGGGATGAAGAAGTAAGATTATTAGTGAAAGAGAAGAGAGAGGCATTTGGACGATTTTTGCAGGGAAATAGTGCAAATGACTGGGAGAGGTATATAAAAAAGAAAGAGGCAGGAGGTCAAGAGAAGGGTGCAAGAGGTGAAAAAGAGGGCGAATGAGAGTTGGGGTGAGAGAGTACCATTAGATTTTAGGGAGAGTAAGAAGATGTTTTGGAAGGAGGTAGATAAAGTGTGTAAGACAAGAGGACAAATGGGAACATCGGTGAAGGGGCTAATGGGGAGGTAATAACAAAGTGGTGATGTGAGAAGGGAGATGGAGTGAGTATTTTAAAGGTTTGTTGAATGTGTTAGATGATAGAATGACAGATATAGGGTGTTTTGGTCGCGGTGGTGTGCGAAGTGAGAGGGTTAGGGAGAATGATTTGGTAAACAGAGAAGAGGTAGTGAAAGCTTTGCGGAAGATGAAAGGCGGCAATGCGGCGGGTTTGGATGGTATTGCAGTGGAATTTATTAAAAAAGGGGATGGCTGTGGTGTTAACTGGTTGGGAAGAATATTTGATGTATATATGGCTCATGGTAAAGTGCCTGAGGATTGGCGGAATGCATGCATAGTGTCATTGTACAAAGGCAAAGGAGATAAGGTTGAGTGTTCAAATTACAGAGGTATAAGTTTGTTGAGTATTCCTGGGAAATTATATGAGAGAGTATTTGATTGAGAGGGTGAAGACATGTAGAGAGCATCAGAATGGGGAAGAGCAGTGTGGTTTCAGAAGTGATAGAGGATGTGTGGATTAGGTGTTTGCTTTGAAGAATGTATGTGAGAAATACTTAGAAAAACAAATGGATTTGTATGTAGCATTTATAGATCTGGAGAAGGCATATGATAGAGTTGATAGAGATGCTCTGTGGAAGGTATTAAGAATATATGGTGTGGGTGGCAAGTTGCTGGAAACAGTGAAAAGTTTTTATCGAAGATTTAAGGCATGTGTACGAGTAGGAGGAGAGGAAAGTGATTGGTTCTCAGTGAATGTCGGTTTGCGGCATGGGTGCATGATGTCTCCATGGTTGTTTAATTTGTATATGGATGGGGTTGTTAGGGAGGTGAATGCAAGAGTTTTGGAGAAAGGGGCAAGTATGCAGTTTGTTGTGGATGAGAGAGCTTGGGAAGTGAGTCAGTTATTGTTCGCTGATGATACAACGCTGGTGGCTGATTCATGTGAGAAACTGCAGAAGCTGGTGACTGAGTTTGGTAAAGTGCGTGAAAGAAGAAAGCCGAAAGTATATGTGAATAAGAGCAAGGTTATTAGGTACAGTAGGATTGAGGGACAAGTCAGTTGGGAGGGAAGTTTGAATGGAGAAAAACTGAAAGAAGTAAAGTGTTTTAGATATCTGGGAGTGAATTTGGCAGCGGATGGAACCATGGAAGTGGAAGTGAGTCACAGGGTGGGGGAGGAGGCGAAAGTTCTGGGAGCGTTGAAAAATGTGTGGAAGGCGAGAACATTATCTCAGAAAGCAAAGATGGGTATGTTTGAAGGAATAGTAGTTCTGACAATGTTATATGGTTGCGAGGCGTAGGCTTTAAATAGGGTTTTGCGGAGGAGGGTGGATGTGTTAGAAATGAGATGTTTGAGGACAATATGTGGTGTGAGATGGTTTGATCGAGTAAGTAATGAAGGGATAAGAGAGATGTGTGGTAATAAAAAGAGTGTGGTTGAGAGAGCAGAAGAGGGTGTTTTGAAACGGTTTGGTCACACGGAGAGAATGAGTGAGGAAAGATTGGCAAAGAGGATATATGTGTCAGAGGTGGAGGGAACGAGGAGAAGTGGGAGACCTAATTGGAGGTGGAAGGATGGAGTGAAAAAGATTTGAGCGATCGGGGCCTGAACATGCAGGAGGGTGAATTGGAACGATGTGGTATACTGGGGTCGACGTGCTGTCAGTGGATTGAACCAGGGCATGTGAAGCGTCTAGGGTAAACCATGGTAAGTTTTGTGGGGCCTGGATGTGGAAAGGGAGCTGTGGTTTCGGTGCATTATACATGACAGCTAGAGACTGAGTGTGAACGAATGTGGCCTTTGTTGTCTTTTCCTAGCGCTACCTCGCGTGTGTGGCGGGGTGGCGACGGGATGAATTAGGGCAGGAAGTATGAATTATGTACATGTGTATATATTTATATGTCTTTTTATATATATATATATATATATATATATATATATATATATATATATACATATATATATATATATATATATATATATATATATATATATATATATAAGTAAGGGGAGTGGGGGTGGAATGGGATGTATTTAGGGAATCAGTGATGGATTGCGCAAAAGATGCTTGTGGCATGAGAAGAGTGGGAGGTGGGCTGTTTAGAAAGGGTAGTGAGTGGTGGGATGAAGAAGTAAGAGTATTAGTGAAAGAGAAGAGAGAGGCATTTGGACGATTTTTGCAGGGAAAAAATGCAATTGAGTGGGGGAAGTATAAAAGAAAGAGACAGGAGGTCAAGAGAAAGGTGCAAGAGGTGAAAAAAAGGGCAAATGAGAGTTGGGGTGAGAGACTATCAGTAAATTTTAGGGAGAATAAAAAGATGTTCTGGAAGGAGGTAAATAGGGTGCGTAAGACAAGGGAGCAAATGGGAACTTCAGTGAAGGGCGTAAATGGGGAGGTGATAACAAGTAGTGGTGATGTGAGAAGGAGATGGAATGAGTATTTTGAAGGTTTGTTGAATGTGTCTGATGACAGAGTGGCAGATATAGGGTGTTTGGGTCGAGGTGGTGTGCAAAGTGAGAGGGTTAGGGAAAATGATTTGGTAAACAGAGAAGAGGTAGTAAAAGCTTTGCGGAAGATGAAAGCCGGCAAGACAGCAGGTTTGGATGGTATTGCAGTGGAATTTATAAAAAAAGGGGGTGACTGTATTGTTGACTGGTTGGTAAGGTTATTTAATGTATGTATGACTCATGGTGAGGTGCCTGAGGATTGGCGGAATGCGTGCATAGTGCCATTGTACAAAGGCAAAGGGGATAAGAGTGAGTGCTCAAATTACAGAGGTATAAGTTTGTTGAGTATTCCTGGTAAATTATATGGGAGGGTATTGATTGAGAGGGTGAAGGCATGTACAGAGCATCAGATTGGGGAAGAGCAGTGTGGTTTCAGAAGTGGTAGAGGATGTGTGGATCAGGTGTTTGCTTTGAAGAATGTATGTGAGAAATACTTAGAAAAGCAAATGGATTTGTATGTAGCATTTATGGATCTGGAGAAGGCATATGATAGAGTTGATAGAGATGCTCTGTGGAAGGTATTAAGAATATATGGTGTGGGAGGCAAGTTGTTAGAAGCAGTGAAAAGTTTTTATCGAGGATGTAAGGCATGTGTACGTGTAGGAAGAGAGGAAAGTGATTGGTTCTCAGTGAATGTAGGTTTGCGGCAGGGGTGTGTGATGTCTCCATGGTTGTTTAATTTGTTTATGGATGGGGTTGTTAGGGAGGTAAATGCAAGAGTTTTGGAAAGAGGGGCAAGTATGAAGTCTGTTGGGGATGAGAGAGCTTGGGAAGTGAGTCAGTTGTTGTTCGCTGATGATACAGCGCTGGTGGCGGATTCATGTGAGAAACTGCAGAAGCTGGTGACGGAGTTTGGTAAAGTGTGTGGAAGAAGAAAGTTAAGAGTAAATGTGAATAAGAGCAAGGTTATTAGGTACAGTAGGGTTGAGGGTCAAGTCAATTGGGAGGTGAGTTTGAATGGAGAAAAACTGGAGGAAGTGAAGTGTTTTAGATATCTGGGAGTGGATCTGTCAGCGGATGGAACCATGGAAGCGGAAGTGGATCATAGGGTGGGGGAGGGGGCGAAAATTTTGGGAGCCTTGAAAAATGTGTGGAAGTCGAGAACATTATCCCGGAAAGCAAAAATGGGTATGTTTGAAGGAATAGTGGTTCCAACAATGTTGTATGGTTGCGAGGCGTGGGCTATGGATAGAGTTGTGCGCAGGAGGATGGATGTGCTGGAAATGAAATGTTTGAGGACAATGTGTGGTGTGAGGTGGTTTGATCGAGTAAGTAACGTAAGGGTAAGAGAGATGTGTGGAAATAAAAAGAGCGTGGTTGAGAGAGCAGAAGAGGGTGTTTTGAAATGGTTTGGGCACATGGAGAGAATGAGTGAGGAAAGATTGACCAAGAGGATATATGTGTCGGAGGTGGAGGGAACGAGGAGAAGAGGGAGACCAAATTGGAGGTGGAAAGATGGAGTGAAAAGGATTTTGTGTGATCGGGGCCTGAACATGCAGGAGGGTGAAAGGAGGGCAAGAAATAGAGTGAATTGGAGCGATGTGGTATACAGGGGTTGACGTGCTGTCAGTGGATTGAATCAAGGCATGTGAAGCGTCCGGGGTAAACCATGGAAAGCTGTGTAGGTATGTATATTTGCGTGTGTGGACGTGTGTATGTACATGTGTATGGGGGGGGGTGTTGGGCCATTTCTTTTGTCTGTTTCCTTGCGCTACCTCGCAAACGCGGGAGACAGCGACAAAGTATAAAAAAAAAAAAAAAAAAAAAAAAATATATATATATATATATATATATATATATATATATATATATATATATATATATATATATATATATATATGTTGAAATGTATAGGTATGTATATGTGCGTGTGTGGACGTGTATGTATATACATTTGTATGTGGGTGGGTTGGGCCATTCTTTCGTCTGCTTTCTTGCGCTACCTCGCTAACGCGGGAGAGAGCGACAAAGTATAATTAATATATATATATATATATATATATATATATATATATATATATATATATATATATATATATATATATATATATATACCCTAGCCTGAGCCAGGTACCTTTTTCAATCGACTAACCCCTAGGGGTGGATGAACAAAGTTGACTGTGGACCGACTGCCTCAACCATGGTGTAATAGCTCCAACATGAGGGTGTGTAGAGAGCCCCAGGCGTAGTACCGTTCTTTACATGAGCCATGTGTTATGTTAAGGGATTGTATGTGTTGCCTCAGGAGGCAGGTGTAGAATATCCCGCCTTAGCATCCTTACAGTCGCACAGCCTCTGGCTGGCGGTCCCGGGAATCCTTGGTCGTTGTGATCGACCCCTGGATACCTGAAACGGTTCCCAGGTTCCTAGCGAAGGTTAGCTCGGTTTTCTGGTCGTGACCCTCACCAGTGGTGGAGTTGAGGGCTATAATGGTGAGTGTCCAAACACTGACCGTGAGGGTGGAGGGTGAGATAGTGTGTGGACAGTGTTAGGGGAGAAGACAGCAGTGCTTGAGTAGTGATGGTGGGGAAGGGGTACTACTGATGGTGAAGATACGTGAAGGGGAGGGTTGAGTAGTACAGTGTCAGGATAGTGAATTTACGAAAGGGGTAGAAAAGATGGATCAGATGGTGACGTTGTGGAGAGTGGATAGTGATCATATGAAAAGGACAGGTGATAACACTCTCAGAAGAGAAAGTGTATATATATATATATATATATATATATATATATACTTCATCCCTGTTGCTCCACATAGTTTGTCAGGATCGCAATTATCTTACAACATACTCGAGCCGGCTTACGGATCACGGAGTTGGACCCAGGTGAGGAGTGCGGTGGGATGGGAGGGGTGGGTGAAAGCGGCGACAAGCAGAGTACAGGTGTACATAACTGGCCCTCGGGAGCTGTAAGTCACACCTGTGCTGGGTTGGCGCAGTGGGGTGGGGGGGTTAAGGGGAACAGAGGTGCGCACATGTGTGCATTGATGCCTCCGAGCCAGACTGGTAGGTGAACTGCTGTTCTGGTGCGTCAAGTGGAGGGTCATGAAGTTCATCATGTCTGCCCGTCGAAGGATTGGCAGACCACCTTCGTCAGGTCATGGTTCCCAGTGTGTGGGTCAAGCAGTTACACTACACTGTAGGTTCTCCATAGACCTTATACAAGACGGGCGTTTATGGGAATTGTTCTTCATATGTGTATATACTGGCGATTGGACTAATTGACTAATTACTTCTATATTAATGTGTATGTCTGGCCAGATTGGTCTGGTAGGTAAGGTGATTAAATGATCATCTAGGGGACCCGGGATTCGAATTCTAGCGTGGGAGTGTGTACCATTTTCATTATATTCTTGGTCAGTCTCAAGCTCCGACTTTCTTTCGTTTGATTGTCTTTATCTTGGCGTACTTGAGAGTAAATTATGAATGATTTTTTTCCTGCACATTTTGCAAAATCATTCGGATGACATTACTTTGTCACAGTCATCTCGGCTTCTATGCATCGCGTCGGTACTTTCGCATTTCTTGTGCACGTACGTATGTACTGTACTCATGTTCTCGTTTCTCCTCGTCATCTCCAGAGATGACCAGAGGCGAAGGCAGGCAGGAGAACTCACCCAGGTAGTGTAAGACTTGCACAGATGTTACCATTTCTGTTTCCTCTCTCCCCTGGATGACGTTTTGATGGGGATGGACGCCGTAATGTTGGCCATGCGCTGTAATCACGACCCTGAGTTACAGTAGGTAGTTGATGTGATAATTTGCATGACAGCCCGTGACGTGCGGAACATTTAAGTCATAACCCAATGTACGGCTGTGACATATGACACCCGATGACACATGACACCTTGTGACGTTCTGGACTCTCACCCAGTGTGCAGCTACAACACACGAAACACTGTGATGCGTGACACCTTTTGACGTGCGGAACAACTGTGTTCATCCAGCGTCTAGCTGAGACACATGAAACCCCGTGATACACGACGCCTTGCGACGTGTAGGACGCCAACGTGATCACTGAGTGAGAGGCAGATGGTCCAGTACAGTGTCCTGCTGTCCCGATTTATGCAGCACCCAGAGACCCCAGGTTTTGGGTGTAGGTGTTTCAGAGTCTGGTGAGGGTGGTTTTCAAGGTCCCGGGTGTAGACCTCGATGGTCATGTGGTGTTAAAGCCACCGGCCTTATAGATTTAGTCCACTACTCTCGTTCACAGTAGATTCAAGCCTTATATTTTTATATATGATGTTACCTCAGGATCAAAGGATAAGGATCTAAGGGCACCATAGCCTGGCTTTAAAGGCCAAAAAGGCCACCTTCCAAGGCTGAGCCTTACCACAGCTTTATGATACTCACTCACGTCAGACGTGTCCATATAGTTTTTTTTTTTTCAACAGCCAGCCTTAAAGGCTTCATGGAAACCAAAAAAAAGGCCATTGTTTACTTTTTGATAAAAGCTTTTTTCCCCCCTTACAGCGCCGGGTAATTCAGCTCTCTCTCTCTCTCTCTCTCTCTCTCTCTCTCTCTCTCTCTCTCTCTCTCTCTCTCTCTCTATGTGTGTGTGTGCGCACGCTGAGGCGTCATATTTCAGTCTCTATTTTCATCCACATTTGTTTTTTGCTCTCGATAATGTAGCCTCTCACTGCGTTTTCATGACAGCTTTATCGTGCGTGCCCATTTGTCAGGTAATCGATCTTAAGTTGAGGTAAAATATATGGAAAATACCGTAGATATCAGGGGCTGGCTACCTATAGACGTAAGGCACACCAGAAGGAAGACCCCTGGACTATTCCATAGATGTCGGGGGCCCGATTACCCACAGGCTTAACGAAGACCACAGTGAAGACCCCTGGACTAGTTCAAAAAGACCTGGACAGCCTCCCTCACGTTTGTCACCGGATCAGGCTGGTTGGTTGGTGGTAGGGTGAGACATGCAAGCGTCATGGAGGCTTACCGACGAAGATCTCTCAAAGGGAGCAAGGGTCAAAGATTGAGCTGCAGGGGGTAATGGACATCTCCCGAAATCGATGTAAGGTGGTATACGTGAGAGAGAGAGAGAGAGAGAGAGAGAGAGAGAGAGAGAGAGAGAGAGAGAGAGAGAGAGAGAGAGAGAGAGAGTTGAATACTTATATACTGGTGGACGCTCGCGTGTCATCGGGCACAGAGTATTGTTCATAAAGACTTCATAACCATTGTTTCCATGTGTTCAGACTTGCTTCCAACGTTTAGGTGTACGCACATCAGTGTTCGTCTTAGAGTTTTGACGGTAATTAGGAGGTGCGTCTTAGAGTTTTGACAGTAATTAGCAAGTGTTAGAACTGTGCTAGTGTCCTGAGCTCAGAACGTAGCAGAATCTGTTGTTCTGTCTTCATTAGTATCTATCTGTTATGTTTGGCATGTTACGTTCTGTCACTAGCCCACACCACTGGAAGGTTTCGTCTGTGTTGTGTCCTTAGCCCACACCACTGGAAGGCTTCGTCTGTGTTGTGTCCTTAGCCCAAATCACTGGAAGAGTTCTTGTGTGTTGGGTCGATAGTCCACATCTCCATGGGTTATTTTCGTTGCGTCTTTAACTCACATCAATGGAAGAGATCCTTCGTGTTTTGTCGTTAGCCCACACCATTGGAAGAGATGGATGATGGAACCGTATCCCTGAACACTACTACACATGTACTGTCGGACCATACCATTCAAACTTGTGCAAGTTGAGTTTCCATCCACTTGCACTTTGACGTGTTGCTGCTCCCTTGGTGGGTGTGTCGTGTGTGTTTTAAAACCAACTCCTTCCTGAATCTGTAGTGTATAGAACTCGTACATGCGAGCTGTGTGTATTAACGCCAGTTTGTATTTATCACCAGTATTAGCCATGCACCATGTATTTGACATCTACATAGCCTATAGAGCTGGAATTTAACACTAACGTGAGTTCTATGGCTTGTATTTTGATAACAGTAGAGACTGTAAAAGTTGTTGAACGCCAACATGGACTGTAAAAGTTGTATAACACTACCATAGGCTGTAAAGCTTTTGTTTAACATTAAAACAGAATGTAAAATATCTATTTAAGCACCCCCTTAGACTGGAAAAACTTGTGTTTACACCAACATAGACTGTATAACTTTTGTTTTTTACGCCAGAAGAGTTGTTTTACGCCAACATAGAATGTAAAACTTGTTAACACCAACAAAGACAGTAAAAGTTGTATTTTACTCCAACAGAGACTGTAAACATAGAACACCAACAGAGACTGTAAAACTTGTGTTGAGCACCAACATAGAATTGGAGACATATGTTGGATAACAACATATGTTGTAACATGTATTTAACACCCACTTGGGTTGTGTAGTGCCGGCCACGTTGTTTGTGCAGGTGTTGCCTGATGGGGGGGGGGGGGGGGGAGTTGGGGTGGGTGGGTGTGTGTTGTGCCTTGACCGATGATTTACGTGTTTACATCACTTAGTGATCCAAGACCTACTTCTTTTTTTCCAAGATAATAATATTAACTTAATAATGATAATGACAATAATGATAATAATGGTAATAATAATGATAATGAGAATATTGATAATGATAATAGAATATTGACTGTGATTCTTCTTCTTCTTCTTCTTCTTATTATTATTATTATTATTATTATTATTATTATTATTATTATTATTATTGTCATTATTATTATTATTATTATTATTATTATTATTATTATTATTATTATTATTATTGGCAGTAGTAGTAGTAGTGTTGTTATTATAGTTTTCACCGAAAGTGATGTCAGTTTAGAATAATTGAATTTCTATTTACCGCTGATAATACTTTGATAATTTTGATAGAAAATTAAGTTAATGCTATTCTTGTACTGCTTTCCTTTCCGTGACACATTTCACGTGGTATGATTACAGGTATTATGATATAAGATCTTTGATTCTTTTAGATTAATTTCTTACGAGTATGATACTTGTTTTTAGCTTTTACACCTGGTAAACTCTTGGACATGTTATAACCCCCGATTTTTGGATTCTGGTTTACGGTTTACTTGGTCGATTTGTAAACCTCTAGCCTTGTGGGCACCTTGATTATGTTTAGTGTTCTTGGTATAATGATGTGTGGTATATTTGGCATGATTGTGTGATATAATGGTGTGATTATATGTGATATGCTTCGTATGATTGCGGTTAGTGTACTTGGTATGATCGTTTGCTATACTATGGTATGATTATCTGTGGTATATTGGTATGATTGGGTTTGTTCTGCTTGGTATACTTACTTGATATGAAAACCTCGTGGATAGGTGGCGTGTATTCGCTGCTGCATGAAGCGCTCTGATGATAGTGTTTGTTAATGGCTGCAGGTGTGCTGAACAGCAAGCAGTGAGTTCCATGACCTGTTTAACACAACCTCTGAGAGCAGTCTTTTAATGTAGATGTTTGGCGTTATTGTTGCGTACAGATGTGATAAACCTGTAGGTGCAAGCATATGTCACACACACACACACACACACACACACACACACACACAACTTTGGGAGGACTGACTGGGTTTTCTTTGAGCAGCTTTTATGCTGGCTTTTCTTAGGACCGGCACTGCATCGCCGACCGAGATCCCTCCAGCTGTGCTGATCGTATAACTTTAACTGAATCTTTATCCTCTCAGTCATGGTCTGATTGCAGTTGCCTGTCTCATCAAGTACAGAGCGTATTTAACTTCATCTGTGCATGGGATCTTTAGAGAACTCATGTTTGATAAGTCATGCACACCGTAATGAATTTAAAAGGCGTGCTGATTTAACTTTCTCTGCTGGTAAGTCTTTCTGCTCATTAACCTCAAGCATTTCCAATAACTTCTACAATTCAGTTATCCCCTCCTCATTCCCGACCTTGTGTGTTTCATATGCTCCAGGTCCTCGCGAGTACCTACCTCTTCAGCTGCAGGTGAGCAAGGCATGTGCTCCGGATGGCATACCAACTTGTCCAAAGGGAGTGGTGGGCCTCTGAGCCGGCTGCGATCCCTGTTGGCCTATTTTCTTTCTTGCCCCAAACTTTTAACCTTCGTCTTAGTAGCATGACTTAGTGGACCTCATCCCTCAGAGAGGAGAACGTTGTGACCCTTCCAGCTAATCACCCAGTCGCTCTCCCTTCTACTGCCTTCACGGTTTTTGAAACTCTTCTCAACCGTTACTCTTGAACACTTCGAACCTCATTCGATTCCTTCCGATCATCTGTAATGATCTTTCTTTCGTGTGTGACTGACCTCGGATGGACTAAATCTCTTACTGAATCTTGGGTGAGTCTATTGTCGTGGCCCTAAACATCTCCAGAGCATTTGAGAGGATATGGCTTCAGTCTTTTGTTTTGTAAACTTTCTTCGTTTGGTGCTTGGGCCTCTATCTCTTTTCTGAAGCACAGCTTTTTTTTTCTTTTTTTTTTTTTTTTTTTTTTTTTTTTTAGTCGTCCACCGCGGTCGTCGTTGATTGAGCGACTTCCTCTTTTCTTGTCAGCAGTGGTTTTCCTTAGGGATTTTTTTTTCCCCATCGCCTCGTCTTTCATCTCTTCCGTAAATGATCTTCGTCAGCCTCTGAGGTTATTCACCCTAATGCATATGACTGTTCCTCTACATGCTTCAGTCCGCCTTCCGTACCTTTCTGACTACAACACTCGCTCTCACTGAACGTATTTCCTCTCTTAACCGAGACCTGTGTAGCTTCTATAAACGGGAGAGCAGTAACCTGGTCAGATTTCTTAGTGCAGAAAGATTTTATCTCTATCGCTCTCTAAATATTACTCATTTCTCTGTACTGGAAAGCTCATGTAATGATACATGGGGGTGGACATGGCAGCAAATGGAGCCATGGTGGGTGAGGGGGCGAAGGTTCTGTCAACACTGAGGAATTCGTGGAAGAGAGAAAATATGTTGGCAGGCGAAAATGGGTATGGTCAAGTACAGTAGTCGCAGCAGTGTTATATGGATGTGGCTATAGATGATGTGGGATGAAGGATGGGTGTGTTGGAAATAAAATATTTGAGGAAAAGTTGTGGTATGTGGTACTTTGATCGAATAATTGATAAGAAGGTAAAGAAAGGTGTGGTGATAAAAAGAGTGTGGTTGAGAGTGGTGAAGAGGGTGTGCTGAAATGGTTTGGACCAGTGGAGAGAATGAGTGAAAAGTGGAGGGAACAAGGAAAAATGGGAGACCAAATTGGAAGTGGAAAGTTGAAGTGAAAAGTATATTGTGATAGAGGCTCTAACATGCAGGAGAGTGAAAGGCATGCACGGGATACGGTGAATTGGAGCGATGGTATACAGGTATAGACGTGCTATCAGTGAATGGAACCAGGGCATATGAAGCGTCTGGGGGAAACCTTGGAAAGGTTTATTGGGCCTGGTTTTGGACAGGAGGGTTGTCGTTTCGGTAGTTGGCACATGACGGCAAGAGAATGGATGTGAGCGAATACGGCCTCTTACGTCTGTTTCCGGCGCTCCCTTGCGAGCGCGGGAAACAGCGTACAAGTATTGGGGGAAGAAAAAAGAAATATATGTATCGTACACAGAATTATAATTTTCAACAGAGTTATTTTGTGCACCATGTCGCAGGTGTTTGGCTTTTGTCTTAAAAAGAAAGAGAAAATAAAAAAGGCGATAAATCTGGCGCCCTGTACAATAAACGCCAAGGATAGGGAGTCATAAGGGCATCATAAATATAGCCTAAAACTGCATGGCTGAATTAAAAATGCCGTTAAGTTTCGTTTCCCAGATAACGCTAAGGTAAGATACTATGGCCACAGCTCATTCTAAGACAGGCAAGGTGTGTGTGTGTGTGTGTGTGTGTGTGTGTGTGTGTGTGTGTTTGTGTGTGTGCGCGCGCGCGATATTTGTTATTACTTGTTTTTATGCATGGTTAGAGAGCTTTACACTCATGGCGGTCCCCCAACTTCATGAAAACCGCACTCGGGTTAGTCCAGGCAGCAAGGCCTTTGGAGGGGGGGGGGTTAGAACATATTGCATATAGGTATTTTGTGGGTCATGCTGAGAGAGAGAGAGAGAGAGAGAGAGAGAGAGAGAGAGAGAGAGAGAGAGAGAGAGAGAGAGAGAGAGAGAGAGAGAGAGAACCTCGGGATTATTAATTGTAAGGATATTGTACCAGACGTGTGACTGTATTGCCATTTATCTTTCCGGGGGTTCGATGCTCTCACTGACATTGTCCCAGTGAGCGTTGACGAGGAGGATGAAGACTCGCGGAATAAATGATATTGATAAAAAGGGAAAAGAAAGCAGATTCAGAAAAGTCCAGTTGAAAACATCAGTACAGTTCATCTTCATGGGAAAACTACATCATGATTCAGAGTGGGTACCACGGCGGAAGGGTAGGTCATTGATGGAGAGCCGTTAGGATGGGCTGATCAAAAAACTCATGCGAGACTCGTCAACCACATTATGAGGAAGCGTCTCCCCCTCTCCACGGGTCAGTACAAACCATAAGATGATGGTTCATTCCGACGGAAGACGTGAGTGGATCCCAGACACGAGGTACTTGAAAGATCAGTGACCTGAACAAGGACAATTTTAGATATTCTCTTGGAAACGAGCCGTGGCCTTTCGATCATACGTGTGCTGTGGTACATAGGTTAGGTGTTTTCTGCATAACACACATAATGCGTGGAAAAGGAGAAAAAATGATCGTGAATGATGTACGTTGAATTTCATCTGTGTACATTATTTTCTGCTAAAATGATAACGATTATGACAGTTACAGAATTGATGGAAATAACGCAGAGATAATGGTGGGATTGGACTGGAGTCTCCACTTGCTGGAGTGTGGACCATTGTGTAGCTTGGAGTGTAACATAGATGGTTCAGTTGATGATGATTAATGATGAGTGGATGCCAAACTCACCTCTAGCGGCATTCACCTCATTCATTGTGTGCAGTGTTGGCTATAGATATAAGAAATATATGATATATCTTTTTTATTAGAATTTACATGTGCGACTGGGCTGTTCGGGGAGGTGTTTACATCAGTAATAAGTCGAATGATGAGATATAATCCCCATCTTCCATAATTCCTCACCTGTGGCGTCCCACAGGTCAAGCAGTTTGTCCCTCCATTGGTGTTTAAGAAGTAGTTACTTATCAACTCTCTTTTACCACCAATCACGTTGCAGTAAATTGGGGGAAGTATATGTAATATATGATGGGGAGGTTTTGATATTTCATCTGTTATGTGGGAGTACGTTAGTATTTAAAACTTACTAGGAGACCGAAGCAAAATCTATTGTTGGTATGATCTATGGTAGATGAAATTCGTCCCAAGGAAATACAAAATAATGAGGACGGGACACACTGAGTGAAGGCATCTACTATACCTGAGCAGGCGTCTCTTCGTGAGAGGAACTAGCGAGTCAACACTTGTGTCTACAATGTCGTCACAGCCTCATCCTAGCACAGCCTCATCCTAGCACAGCCTCATCCTAGCACAGCCTCATCCTAGCACAGCCTCATCTTAGCACAGCCTCATCTTAGCACAGCCTCATCCTAGCACAGCCTCATCTTAGCACAGCCTCATCCTAGCACAGCCTCATCCTAGCACAGCCTCATCCTAGCACAGCCTCATCCTAGCACAGCCTCATCTTAGCACAGCCTCATCCTAGCACAGCCTCATCCTAGCACAGCCTCATCCTGGCACAGCCTCATCTTAGCACAGCCTCATCCTAGCACAGCCTCATCTTAGCACAGCCTCATCCTAGCACAGCCTCATCCTAGCACAGCCTCATCCTAGCACAGCCTCATCCTAGCACAGCCTCATCTTAGCACAGCCTCATCCTAGCACAGCCTCATTCTAGCACAGCCTCATCTTAGCACAGCCTCATCCTAGCACAGCCTCATCCTAGCACAGCCTCATCTTAGCACAGCCTCATCTTAGCACAGCCTCATCCTAGCACAGCCTCATCTTAGCACAGCCTCATCCTAGCACAGCCTCATCCTAGCACAGCCTCATCCTAGCACAGCCTCATCCTAGCACAGCCTCATTCTAGCACAGCCTCATCCTAGCACAGCCTCATCCTAGCACAGCCTCATCCTAGCACAGCCTCATCTTAGCACAGCCTCATCCTAGCACAGCCTCATCTTAGCACAGCCTCATCTTAGCACAGCCTCATTCTAGCACAGCCTCATCCTAGCACAGCCTCATCTTAGCACAGCCTCATCCTAGCACAGCCTCATCTTAGCACAGCCTCATCTTAGCACAGCCTCATCCTAGCACAGCCTCATCTTAGCACAGCCTCATCCTAGCACAGCCTCATCTTAGCACAGCCTCATCTTAGTACAGCCTCATCTTAGCACAGCCTCATCCTAGCACAGCCTCATCCTAGCACAGCCTCATCCTAGCACAGCCTCATCCTAGCACAGCCTCATCTTAGCACAGCCTCATCCTAGCACAGCCTCATCTTAGCACAGCCTCATCCTAGCACAGCCTCATCTTAGCACAGCCTCATCTTAGTACAGCCTCATCTTAGCACAGCCTCATCTTAGCACAGCCTCATCCTAGCACAGCCTCATTCTAGCACAGCCTCATCTTAGCACAGCCTCATCTTAGCACAGCCTCATCCTAGCACAGCCTCATCTTAGCACAGCCTCATCTTAGCACAGCCTCATCTTAGCACAGCCTCATCCTAGCACAGCCTCATCTTAGCACAGCCTCATCCTAGCACAGACTCATCTTAGCACAGCCTCATCTTAGCACAGCCTCATCCTAGCACAGCCTCATCCTAGCACAGCCTCATCTTAGCACAGCCTCATCTTAGCACAGCCTCATCCTAGCATAGCCTCATCTTAGCACAGCCTCATCCTAGCACAGCCTCATCCTAGCACAGCCTCATCCTAGCACAGCCTCATCCTAGCACAGCCTCATCTTAGCACAGCCTCATCCTAGCACAGCCTCATCCTAGCACAGCCTCATCCTAGCACAGCCTCATCTTAGCACAGCCTCATCCTAGCACAGCCTCATCTTAGCACAGCCTCATCTTAGCACAGCCTTATCTTAGCAGAACTGTTAAGGAAACAAAAGATTCAGACCGTAAATATAAGAAGTGTGTGTGTGTGTGTGTGTGTGTGTGTGTAATGACCTCTTTGTACGAGGAGGGAGTTTTCGACTTGTGTGTGTGTGTGTGTGTGTGTGTGTGTGTGTGGTTGTGTGTGTGTGTGTGTGTGTTTCAGAGGAGGGGTGGTGGGGGTGTAAATCATCAACAGGTGTTCAACACATGAACCCTACGCCCTGTTTTATCATCACTGTCATCATCAGTACTGTGTACTCCTCTTCGTCGTAAAACAATGTCACCAGCTGCAGTGGAAGGGGAAAATCTTTCATTGTAGTTTCTACAATGCATTGTCTTTATAGATAGATAGATACATAGATAGATGTAATCTTGTCTTTATTCTTCATATTGAAGGACTTATATGGAGGAATCATATGCAGTGTAATTAAATTCAGTTTTTGAGGAGAAATTTGCATGTGTCAGAGAATACTAAGGAATGATAAATCATCCTTTTTTTTTTTTTTTTTACCTATGTGGATATTGATCAGGGATGTCGTGTGGTAACACGTACCTCGTGGTACACTTGAGTGTGTTTGAAGCCCATTATTCTGCTCTCAGGAGGTAGGGGATGTGTAAGGTGGGGCGAGAAGTGGTGGTGGTGGTGGGACGTTCATGTGGTTGGTGTACATGTAGTAGCGGCACAGCCGGTAGCCACTCTGTGGTGCACACTCCTTACCCACCCTCACTCACAGTGACCTCAGTTGCTTCTGGATCACGGGGAAAGGATTGAGGTTTCGTCTTTCCTTCGTGAGTGTGTGTGTGTGTGTGTGTGTGTGTGTGTGTGTGTATCTTAAAGTATGTATTATTGTTTACTTAAGAGTATATGTTTTTTCTGTTGAATGTTTCACTATGTATGTAATTTATAAAGATCTGTTTGAAAGTATACAGAGAAAATAAAGACAACATGGAAGTATAAAGAGAAAATCGTCAAGACAAAATAATCACTGGAGCTATAATAAAAGGTATTGAAACGGGCAGTGTTTCAGCAGTCATTTGGGTAGGAATGCCTTCGATGGGGCTATGTTGCCGAACTGCAGCTCAGTGAAAGAAGGATCTCAAGTGGGAAGAGGTGACGGTGACGAGGATGATGCAGAAGTTTCGTGACAAGGGAAACTATGATGTAAACTCCAGGAAGGAGGACGAATGTGATGAGCTTCTCTTGGTCAGCTGGTGCGGGAGTGACCTTGGGTGACCTTTCACTGCCCACTTCCGCACTTCTCAAGTGGCTTATGTTGTGCCATGGATATGTGTGTGTTTATGTTATTATACGTGTGTCAGTATATATGTATGTATATATATATATATATATATATATATATATATATATATATATATATATATATATATATATATATATATATAATTAGATGGATAGATAGGTACGTTTGTTTGTGTAGGAAGTCCTGGTTACCTAGTCATGAAAATAGCGCATCCCTCGTGTGATTATCCATATAATCTAAAGTGTGTATTGACTCATGATTGAGTCATCAAGTTGGGTTACGTCACTCACACTTGTTTTCGAGAGAGCCTCGTGGCTTTCCTGTCTTCCTCTCCTTCTATGCGATTTGGCATTGTTTATTGATAGACGGGAGACAAGACTCCGGCGCTGTATTTACCCACCGTATTACACACAAAGCTTTTTTTCTTCTTCTTCTTCTTAATAGCAGAGCCGTATGAGCATTGTAGAAGTTAACAAAAGCGTCGCATGACGGCTTTTGTTTTAAGTTGTACCGAACGTACACCAGATAAGCACCTTGTCGACAGTCGGTCCTGGAACACCTGAACGTATCATCGGGCTTATTATCCTGGGGAGAGGGGGGGGGGGCATTAGGGGGATGGAGTTGTTCACGTGGTGTGCCTCTAGGTGCTACACCTGGTAGGGAGAGTGTATGATATTCGCCTATATTAGCGCCCTCCGCACATGCTGGTTCTGTTGTTCTTATTGTTGTTAGGCTTACTTGTTGTGTACGAAGGACGGGAGTCGAGGTGCAGTATATGTATGTTGTGAATTAGTTTGCGACGGAGTTGTATATCTTAAGATATTTCGAAGGTTTGGAAAATGACTGAAAAATACATTAACTGGAAGGTATTAAGAATATATGGTGTGGGAGGCAAGTTGTTAGAAGCAGTGAAAAGTTTTTATCGAGGATGTAAGGCATGTGTACGTGTAGGAAGAGAGGAAAGTGATTGGTTCTCAGTGAATGTAGGTTTGCGGCAGGGGTGTGTGATGTCTCCATGGTTGTTTAATTTGTTTATGGATGGGGTTGTTAGGGAGGTAAATGCAAGAGTCTTGGAAAGAGGGGCAAGTATGAAGTCTGTTGGGGATGAGAGAGCTTGGGAAGTGAGTCAGTTGTTGTTCGCTGATGATACAGCGCTGGTGGCGGATTCATGTGAGAAACTGCAGAAGCTGGTGACGGAGTTTGGTAAAGTGTGTGGAAGAAGAAAGTTAAGAGTAAATGTGAATAAGAGCAAGGTTATTAGGTACAGTAGGGTTGAGGGTCAAGTCAATTGGGAGGTGAGTTTGAATGGTGAAAAACTGGAGGAAGTGAAGTGTTTTAGATATCTGGGAGTGGATCTGTCAGCGGATGGAACCATGGAAGCGGAAGTGGATCATAGGGTGGGGGAGGGGGCGAAAATTTTGGGAGCCTTGAAAAATGTGTGGAAGTCGAGAACATTATCCCGGAAAGCAAAAATGGGTATGTTTGAAGGAATAGTAGTTCCAACAATGTTGTATGGTTGCGAGGCGTGGGCTATGGATAGAGTTGTGCGCAGGAGGATGGATGTGCTGGAAATGAGATGTTTGAGGACAATGTGTGGTGTGAGGTGGTTTGATCGAGTAAGTAACGTAAGGGTAAGAGAGATGTGTGGAAATAAAAAGAGCGTGGTTGAGAGAGCAGAAGAGGGTGTTTTGAAATGGTTTGGGCACATGGAGAGAATGAGTGAGGAAAGATTGACCAAGAGGATATATGTGTCGGAGGTGAAGGGAACGAGGAGAAGAGGGAGACCAAATTGGAGGTGGAAAGATGGAGTGAAAAGGATTTTGTGTGATCGGGGCCTGAACATGCAGGAGGGTGAAAGGAGGGCAAGGAATAGAGTGAATTGGAGCGATGTGGTATACAGGGGTTGACGTGCTGTCAGTGGATTGAATCAAGGCATGTGAAGCGTCCGGGGTAAACCATGGAAAGCTGTGTAGGTATGTATATTTCCGTGTGTGGACGTGTGTATGTACATGTGTATGGGGGGGGTTGGGCCATTTCTTTCGTCTGTTTCCTTGCGCTACCTCGCAAACGCGGGAGACAGCGACAAAGTCTAAAAAAAAAAAAAAAAAAAAAAAAAAGGTTTGTTTGTGGTAGTGTTCTCTTGTTGTTGGTCTTGCACCTGTGGTAGTGGTGTGTGTGTGTGTGTGTGAGAGCCTGACCTCATTGTTCAGTCTTCCGAGTAGTGATCATACGTGAAAATAGAAATGTTAAAGGTTCGTAGGTAATATAGAATGCCCAAGAGATGGGTGCCCCCATGAATGTAAAGCTCCCTCCTCGTACAGGACGGTTAGATAATTACAAATAGGTAATTAAACACACACACACACACACACACACACACACACACACACACACACACACACACACACACACACACACACACACACACACACACACACTCATGTTTGGTCACCACACTCAAAAAAATCAGAAAGAGCTAATAGAGATGATCTAGTGGAGAGCAACAAAGTTGGTACCAAGAATTAAGAGAGTTAAGTTACAGGGAAAAGCTAGAGGCTTTCAATTTGCCAACCTTGGAATGAAGAAGAGTGAGGGGTGACTTGATCACATCCTTTAAGTTTTTGAATAATATTGCTGACGTGGATAGTGAAAAGTTCTTCGAAATGTAGGCGTTGGACAAGCAAAGAGCGTAACATGAAATTTAGGAAGAAATTTGTCAAAAAGGTGTTGAGGAGGTACTTTTATAGTATAAGAGTGGTGCATCAATGGAGTAAACTGACAGAAGACATGGTTGATTCAGACATCATATAAAAATTTAATAAATTGTATGATAGTAGAGAATGTTGAAGATATGGGGCCCCATAAGTACAAAACTACTTACTTCTCAGTTGCGTATGAATAGTGAATTACACACACTCAGTGCGAATGTTGCCTAGGTTATGAGGAACGTCTGTCTGTGTGGTGTTACAGACATTGCATTTTGAATAATCCATTGTTCTAACTTTGTGATGAACTGTTGAATGTGTGTTGCTGCCTAAGACGTCGTTTGCCTAAAAGCGGACTTTGACAGTGTGGGAGGTCACGTCCGAAGAGATTGAAGAGGGTTGGAGAAAGAACTGTTCCTTGGGAACTCCTTTGTAGAGTTTGAGGGGATGGAAGATAATGTTTGCTCGTAGAACGTAATGCACGTGTTAAAGATGGCCCAAAATTTCGGACATTTCAGGATATAAGTCTTTCCACGCATTAAGTAGGTTTATTCACCATAAATACACAGAAGGAGACCCTTGTGTTATTGGCTTTTGTGCTACCACTACCAGTACAGTCGACCAGCAAAGCTTTGGAAGTAGTGCAGTCAGCCACCAGTACACTTGAGACCAGCACACTCGACCAGTACCAGTACACTAAGACCAATGGAGTCGATTACCAGTACACTGAAACCAGTATAGGTGGCCATCACCGGTACACTAGGACCAGAACAGTAGACCACCTCCAGCACCATAACGATCACTAATATAAAGTTACTGAATAGAACACAAACTTTTAAAAAGTTGCCATGTTGGGCGAAACGTTATTGCCACAAAGATGATAGATTATCTGTGGGGTTAAGCAACCTTGTGTATTCCATGGTGTGTGTGTGTGTGTGTGTGTGTGTGTGTGTGACAGTTTTCGTGTATGTTGATTAATAAAAGCGCCATTTCCTGCACTGGGTGTGGTAAAACGGGTTGCGCAGTAGCTAGTGCTTATTATTTTGAGCTCGGGTGTATGACCCTTTGAACACGACGGTACGATCCTTAAAACATAACGGAAGGACCCGTGACTATGACGTCACGACCCTTGAGCATCCTAAAGTTACGACCCTTGAGCGCGCCAGTACGAGCCTTTGAGGACGAGGGTAAGACCCTTGGATGTGATGGCGTGACCTCCGAAGTGACACGTAAGGGTCACATCAGATTCTAGGCCAAGGTCTAGTCGCACGGTCGTGCGCTTGGGCCGTACCGTTGTGACCTCACTCGGGGGTTATGCAACATAGTGTGTGTGTGGTGGTTCAAGAGGAGAAGCGGAGCTGGTCATAACGAGTTGCTGAAATGATTGAACCCTTCGCGATGCATCTTACCACAAGCATTACACTCCTCGTTTTCTTTTTGTCTATTTTAAAAGTGCTGATTAGCTTGGGACTTTTCTCGGGTGTGCACCGTGTTTAACCGTGGAGCACTGTATGTTTCATTAAGCTTGGAGCCCCGAGGGTGCTATTAAGCGAGCAGCACTGTGCGCGAGCTATTTCCTAACCACGCTAACTATAACTGATAAAGATTACGTTTGGTGAGGACAATACAACGCTATTTCCTTGGGTGTAATTATGCGAGAATGACTTGTAATGTCGGCTCTGTCGGCTAGAAGCTACTTGTGTGTGTGTGTGTGTGTGTGTGTGTGTGTGTGTGTGTGTGTGTGTGTGTGTGTTTCCACATAAGAATACTCGCTTATACACACCTCAGGATGAACTACATGTATTCGGTAACTCGTATGGCTTTTGTATACTTTATGCAGTTCAGTATGGAGGTACTAGTCCTTGTACATATCAGTACATCGAAGACAGTGCAAATGCAACACAAAGAGTTGTGGCAACACAGAGCAATATTTAGCATGATAGCTAAACGGGGTTGTCGCATAACACCTCATCAGAAACACATTTTTGCAAGACAGAGCGACGCAACGATACATCCAGGCATCTCATCACCATCGCCATCCAAATATAATGTTGTGTTGCTTCAGACACCTATGAGATATACCATCACATAACCTCACATACACGCAGTATACCCTCGTATACACAACTCCTTATTAAAGTAACTTTTTCCCCTCCTCACACACCGCCACTCATACAAATAGCATGAAGCCTCATATCACTCATTATACCCTCGCATACATAATCTCTTTGTACAAGTAACATATTCCTTCATGCAAAACTCCCATACAGATACCATGCAACCCCACATGGTGTACCGTTTTCCATAAATATACATGCATAGAAAAGCCGCTGCGTCCTCCCCTTAACACACAACCCCACATACATGCGGTCTGCCCTCCCATACAGGCCAAATGCGTGTACCACACCCATTCAATGTACAAGCAGGTTATTCTCTAACACATAGCGTCTCCTGCTTTAAACATACTCAGGCGTAACCCTACATGGGGAACATACTGCCTCACACTACGTTCCATGTGTGTATCATTCTCTCTCTCTCTCTCTCTCTCTCTCTCTCTCTCTCTCTCTCTCTCTCTCTCTCTCTCTCTCTCTCTCTCTCTCTCTCTCTCTCTCTCACACACACACACACACACACACACACACACACACACACACACACACACACACACACACACACACACGCACGCACGCACGCAGTCCTAACCATGTACTCCCCGACAGCAGAGCCCATCCTGGATCACTCACAACCCCAAACACATACATTATCCCTCTCCTTTTTCGGCAAAGTGCGCTGGGTGTGTGAGAGGGGGCGGCACAGAGCGTTGGGTGGGTGAGAGGGGGCGGCACAGAGCGTTGGGTGGGTGAGAGGGGGAGGCACAGAGCATGGGGTGTGTGAGAGGGGGCGGCACAGAGCGTTGGGTGGGTGAGAGGGGGAGGCACAGAGCGTTGGGTGGGTGAGATGGAAGGCACAGAACGTAGTGTGTGTGAGAGGGGGGCGGCTTAGAGCGTGGAGTGGGTGAGAGGTGGCGGAACAGAGGGTGGGATGGAAGAGGAGGAGGCACAGAGCGTGGGGTGGGTGAGATGGACAGGCACAGTACGTAGGGTGTGTGAGAGGAGGAGGCACAGAGCGTCGGGTGGGTAAGAGGGGGTGGCACAGAGGATGGGGTGGGTATGAGGGGCTGTACAGTGCGTAGGTAAGATGGGTGAGAGGGGCGGCGAAGCTGCCTCTCCCAGCATATTAATTACCGCCACACTTGTTGCGTTAATTGATATTGGCAGTTCTTGACCCCCGGCTGACCCCACCTCACACCTGCCGGGAGGCTGGCCACGTAAGGAGAGAGGCTGCGTGGGGAGTAGGGAGGGAGGCTGGATGGAGGGGTCAGGGGAGAAGGAAAGGAAAGGTAGAGAAGGAGATGGGGTAGATGTTAGGTATTAGCTTTTAATTAGGAAAAAAAGTCAGTTTTCAGTTTACATGGACGATGGGTTTTTGATGTGGGTGAAGATTAAAAGACAGTTTATTTCGGATGGTTGCTCTGGAGAGATTGGCGAGTGTAGGGGAGATGGTGAGTCAGTTGGGGAGATAAGCAGCAGGCGAGTGAGGGAGTAAGGAAGGAGTGGTATAGTATGTGGGCTAAGACGTATGATGTCAGCGCAAGTAGTACCTTCAGAGTATGTTGGGTGTTGTTGTGTGCAATACAGTGTTAAATTCAGGACTGAACTATCTACTTCCATCCCTCATCCTCCCCACACTCGTCCCAACACGGCTTAAGGGTCAGTTTAATCAGGGTCTGTATGCGGTAGGTTGGGTTCGGCCGGGTTAAATCTTTGGCCTGAGTTGATTTGGTTGGGTTTGCTTGGGCTGGGCCCAGTTTAGATGGCTGGGCTGGGCTGAGTTAGGCTAAACTGGGCGGACCCGGGGCTGGGCTAGCTTGAGGGAGCCACAAGGAAGGTATTAGGTAAATTTAGAGGACAAGGGCGATTATTGGTAATTTCGTGAATCTTTTATACCGTCGTGCAATTGAGTATCTAAATATTTAAAGGTGTGCGATCCACCACCACCACCGCCACAGCAGTCATTACTGAATGATTCATGTTGATTGTGGAGCAGGGGAGGGTGCTTCACAACCTGAGACGTTGTCGGTGTTGATGACTGACCTCAGAGATCATGGAGTACAGATTTTTTTTTCCACTTGGGTTGTGTATGAGGATGAGACACGGGTCGGCCATAATGGTCCAGCGCCAGACAAGGGAGGGAGGGCATGAGGAGGTTGCGAGGAGGGAGGATAAAAGGGGTGACTGTCACGCTGTTCTCCCTCCTCACGAATGTCGGAAAGAATGACCCATCTGGCGATGAAATTATCATCTTGAAATTATTCTTACATGTGGTTAGGGGTGTGCGGCATGACAGAGTTGGCTACCACGGGTGTAGAAGGAACTGACCCATTTAGAATACAGGAAGGCTGTCGTATATTGCCAGGGGCATGGTTGATCTAGATCAGGTGATCAAGTGTGGGAAAAGGAACAGCTAATGAAGATAATGAGACCCTTTATATAGCCTACGAGGGGACTCGTCTTACGATATAGAATAATAAGGACGATATTATATGAAAGGTTCATAGCTGAATTGTCTGGGACGATGAGACAAGCAGGCAAGCGGGAGCAAGGGAGAGACGTGGGGCAGAGCACACCTGGATCGTGAGGACTGCAACAAGGGCTCACAACACCCTTATTCACCTACACTCTCCACCAGCCCCCACCAACCAGCCAATACCCTTATTCACCAACACTCTCCACCAGCCCCCACCAACCAGCCAATACCCTTATTCACCAACACTCTCCACCCCCACCACCACCAACCAGCCAACACCACCTGTGGAACTGATCACTTTCACCTGTGCTTGTTTGAAGATCTGGACGGTGAACCTAAATGGACTTTACAATGGTAGCACAAGTTTCAGCGTTGTGTGGAAGGTAGATCGTGAGAGGTGGGCCACTTCGTCTGTGGCACCAGCTTCTGGTCATTCCAGGGATGTCACTTGGTTCTCATGTGTCACTGAATCTCCACACGAGAACTTATTTTTCAGGGAATATTTTGTACACAAAGATACGGAAATTGGCTTCGTAGATATGTACATGCATACCTTCACACCTATATATTATAATGGCGGCGCTCGACAATTGTACTCATACTGAGAGTATATATATATATATATATATATATATATATATATATATATATATATATATATATATATTGTGTGTGTGTGTGTGTGTGTGTGTGTGTGTGTGTGTGTGTTGCAGGTGTTACTGTTTTTAATGGAGTAGATGACCAGAAGATGAGGTATAGTGTAAAGGGAGCAGACGAACTGTATGTAAAGAATGCAAGGGATTCTTCTCCGTGTCCAATTCTGGTGCCGTATGTGGGATGAGGAGTGAATGTCGTGTGTGTGTGTGTGCCATTAGTGATACCTTATGGTTAGAGTTGTGTCGAGTGGGAAAACTTGACCATTATGGTTCTGGGATTGTGGAGGTTGTACGGGTTGTAGAGGTGGACCGTGGATTTCTACATAGGGTTGTTGGCAGTTGGTAAACAAGTGTTTTAATCGTGTGATGGGTTGTAATGCTGCGTGTTTGTTGATGTCTGGTTAGTGCCGGGGGTGTTGTGATTATGATTGTGAGATCTTCAGCATATGAGGGGGACTTCCAGTGTGTGGCATGTAGGTGGTAGGGGGTCATGTAGGGAGAGTTTGAAGAGGGTTAGGGAAAGAACGTCTGCTTAGGGAGCTGCATTGTAGAATTTTAAGGGTTTAAGAGGTGAGTCTGTTGTGAATGACTTTGGCTTTTCAGCCAGCTGTGTGATTGATTATCCACTTTTTGTCATTGTTTGGGAGGCTGTTCTCAAGTATCTTATGCAAGAGGATGTGCAGGGGGGAAAAAGAAGTGTCGTATACTTTGGTTATATCTGTTGCCACTAGTATAGTGCAAGAGGAGTCTGTGTTGTGTCCATGTATAGTGTGGTAGCGAAGTGCTTAGTGGGTGAGAGGAGCATCTTGTTGTAGTCTGTTGTGGATCAGTTTTACAAAAATAGTTTGGATAGTGATGATAGTAGTGATATATTGCGTTCAGAGGAGGGGTGTAGAGGGTTTAGGATGAGTACTATGTTGGCCAAGTTTGCAGGTGCTTGGGACTTTGTTGTGCAGTCAGAAGTGGTTGAAGATATCAGTTGAGTACGTGAAGTGCTTTTGGGCCGAAATGTTTTATGTGAAGGTTTGATATATTATCAGTTCCAGTAAGTTGGGGAGGGGGGTATCTTTATGGTCTTATTGGCATTTTGACTCATGGTGGATGTGGAGAATGAGCGGTTTTACTGGGTGGTATTTTGGTATTTTGATTAGTTTTTTGTTTTGGGCTGTGGTTAATTTGAAGTTATTTTTTTTCATGCATATGTTTGTGTGTTCTATGTGATAAGGATGTTGTTGTTTTAGGTTATAAATGCTTCATGGGAATGTTATGGGATGTGTGGACACTTTGTTTTTCGGAGTTGGTTGCTATTGGTTGCATGGCCCACAGTGACAAGCAAAGTAAGCCAGATTACTGTTTGTTCTCCAATGATTAGGTTAATGATGGTGTTGTTCAGACGTTAACACTGTTCTATGGTCTTCTACGAAGGCTAGTGCTTTTGTCTGAACGTCTGTCTGTGCTTCATGAGAGCTGCGATTTACAGGGAGAAGTTGAGGCTATATTGCTCTCTGTGTCCTCGTGGTATGTAGTTTTTGTTGGGTTGGTTGGTGGAGTTAATGAAGTGTGAGATGGCTTGATACGAGGTTGAGAACCGAATACAGATGGAGTTTTAAAGCTTGGGGAAGATTTACTGTTTGAATGTTGGCCAATCTTCTTTCCTGTAATTTGTGCTGGGTATGTTTTTGGACACCTGTTTGGGTTGGATGGGTCAGGTGTAGTGTTATCAGTGTTGGTAAATGGTCGAGTAGAATTCATTTGGTCTGCTGCATGTGGTCGTCGTGTGCAGTGTTGGGGTGCTACACGAAGTGATGTGTGTTGAAATTGGCTGTTGAGAGGTCGATGGGTTGAATGTCTGGTTGCGTAATTTGAGAATGTCAAAGAGATGTAGTCAGATTATGAGCAGTGAGCTTCTGGGATCTTGAGCAGTGAGCTTCTGGGATCTTGAGTGAGAGTGTTGAAGTATGCTAGATGGTGTGGGCGTTGAAGTCTCCACATAAATAGGTAAGTGCTGGGTGTGTTAGTCAGGTTCTGTAACTGTATCTTGAGGGTGGACGGGGAGGTAAGGGGCCATGTAGTGGGGAGAGGAAGATTAGTTGATCAAGCCTAGACTAGCATAGCCTAACTGAAGCTATAACCTAGCCAGAGTCGAGTGGGGAGGGCATATTGTGGTGAGAGGTATGTAGGTGTTGACTGTGTTGTGGTTAGCGTTGTGAAATTTTATTTTCACAGTTTGTGATCTGTATTGTACTTTATTGGTGCCGGGGAATTGGATGATGTAGCGTGAAAGTGTTATGATGAGTCGACCTTGTCCTTGTTGCCTCTCTTGTCTTAAGGTTGTGCAATTAAAAAACGGGGGAAGGGTGGATCAGGGTGTAAGTCTGGTCCCTTGGATGAGGGCTGTATGTATGTTTTGCTCTGGGGTAGGATGAATGCTTTTACGTTTGATTCTGATGCTATATATATATATATATATATATATATATATATATAGCATACAAACCTTCAGCAACCAGGATCGAACCCGGAACTCCTGCGCAGCAGTTCCTGGTTCGGTCCTGGCCGTTGGAGGTTTGTATATTATATGGAAGTGCACGTTCATATGCACTATATTCGTATATATATATATATATATATATATATATATATATATATATATATATATATATATATATATATATATATATTTTCTTTTTCTTTCAAACTGTTCGCCATTTCCCGCATTAGCGAGGTAGCATTAAGAACAGAGGACTGGGCCTTTGAGGGAATACCCTCACCTGGCCCAATTCTCTGTTCCTTCTTTTGGAAAATTAAAAAAAAAAAAAAAAAAAAAAACGAGAGGGGAGGATTTCCAGCCCCCCGCTCCCTCCCCTTTTAGTCGCCTTTTACGACACGCAGGGAATACGTGGGAAGTATTCTTTGTCCCCTATCCCCAGGGAAATATATATATATATATATATATATATATATATATATATATATATATATATATATATTGTGTGTGTGTGAAAGTAATTACCCATTTGTACTGTACGGTGAGGGCGTTTTACACTCATGGGGCCCCATCTCTTAAACCTTCTATACTTTTATACAGCTGTTTAAAGTTCATGATGTCTAGTCACCCCATAACTTTGAGTTTATTCCATTCATCAGTTACAGTTTTACCAGAGAAGCACTTCATCACATCCTCTGTCAGGCGTTTCATGTCGTGTGCTCTGGTTGTTCATGACCTCTGGTTGTTCATGACCTCTAGCTGTTTATGACCTCTAGCTGCTCATGACCTCTGGTTGTTCATGATCTCTGGTTGTTCATGACCTCTGGCTGCTCATGACCTCTGGTTGTTCATGACCTCTGGCTGTTCATGACCTCTGGCTGTTCATGATCTCTGGTTGTTCATGACCTCTGGCTGTTCGTGACCTCTGGCTGTTCATAACCTCTGGCTGTTCATGACCTCTGGCTGTTCGTGACCTCTGGCTGTTCATGACCTCTGGCTGTTCATGACCTCTGGCTGTTCATAACCTCTGGCTGTTCATGACCTCTGGCTGTTCATGACCTCTGGCTGTTCCATCCCCCGGATCTTTCGAGGAACTGCTCATTGTCTACGTCATCGATCTGGTTTAGAATTTGACACCAACTTGTTATTCATTATTACCTTATTCATTATATACCATTTTTTCTCCACTCTTGTCCTGTCGAAGCACTTCATTACGTGTCAAAGTTATTCATTACGTCTTTATTTTGTACGTCTTGTTCTTTGCGTCGTGTTATGGCCTCTGGTCATTCGACCTCGACATCTTTCGGAGAAGTGTTCTCTTTCGTCGTTCTCAGTGAGGTTTTACAGACGAAAGGTTGTGATCAGGTCACCCCTCACTCTTCTCTATTCCATGCTTGGCATAGTTAGGGCATCAGCACCAAGACGGTATCCAGCACCCATAATTCTGATACCATCGTTGTTGCCCTCATCTGCACCTTTTCTATTAGCTCTTTGTGCTTTTATGAGTGCAGTGACCAAACTTGAGAAGCATATTTTGATTTTATATAGGACGTGTGTGTGTGTGTGTGTGTGTGTGTGTGTGTGTGTGTGTGTGTGTGTGTGTGTAAACGCTTAAACAACAACAACACACTTTCCTGCTTGTGTCTTGTGTGTTCGTTTATGTGTTAATCTCTTACAGTCTGGTTCACTCACTCCCTGACTGCCTGCTCTCCTGTTTATCAGAGCCTTTCGCTTTGTATCTTTTGAATGTATAATATGTTTTGCCATTTGTTTGATATGTGTATACATATGTATGAGAGTATCCTTTTGTTTATGCTTCTCTGCGTGTGAATTTACACTCACTTGTGCCTGTGTGTGTGTAGATGTCACTGTTAAGTATTAACTCGGTTATATGTGTAAATTGTGGAATCCAGAGTAACAGATCAAGAATTATGTTCCACAGATTATTAATATAATATCAGAGGTCGCCAGATTCACGGGAAACCGGCTCTTAAGACGATTAAGAGCCCACAAGATAATGTGAGGGTGAGGGTGAGGGAGGGAGAGAAAAAAAATATGACCATGTAATTATAAAATCAGATTCCAATGGAATGACCTCTCGACGTATCAGAAGTCAGCTGGTGGCAGCTTACAACACAGCAGATCTCCCGAGAGGGCGCTTACGACACTGAACCAGTGGCCTGAACTTACGACACAGCAGCGGACCTTCTTAATTGGAACTTACGACACTGAATCAGTGGCCTGAACTTGCGACACAGCAGCGGACCTTCTCAGTGGGAACTTACGACACTGAACCAGTGGCCTGAACTTACGACACAGCAGCGGACCTTCTTAGTGGGAACTTACGACACTGAACCAGTGGCCTGAACTTACGACACAGCAGCGGACCTTCTCAGTGGGAACTTACGACACTGAACCAGTGGCCTGAACTTACGACACAGCAGCAGACCTTCTTAATTGGAACTTACGACACTGAACCAGTAGCCTGAACTTACGACACAGCAGCAGACCTTTTGAGAGGGAACTTACGACACTGAACCAGTGGTCTGAACTTACGACACCTGATCTTCTGAAAGGGAACTTATGACACAGTACCCAAGTCGTCTGAGCTAACAACAAAGCAGTCCTCTTGAGAAGGAGCTTACGACACCATAAACTGCTGGTATGAACTTACGACGCAAAGGACCTTCTTACAAGGAGCTTACGACACAGTGAAAACCACTGGTGTGAGACCTGCAGTGAGTGAGCTTACAAGCTCACAGTGGCCTGAACATAGAGAGCAGCAGACCTTCAGAGGCTAAGATTACCGCACCACAGATCAGGGGCGTGTGTATGAGCCTTCGTTGTGCAGTGGCAGTCGGCTTGCAGTTGCCCATTCTGCTCATCCTCCCCTCGGGGTGGGTCGATAAATTGTATTCCTGGATCACGCTGGGATATATATATTGGAGGTGGAAAGATGGAGTGAAAAAGATTTTGTGTGATCGGGGCCTGAACATGCAGGAGGGTGAAAGGAGGGCAAGGAATAGAGTGAATTGGAGCGATGTGGTATACCGGGGTTGACGTGCTGTCAGTGGATTGAATCAAGGCATGTGAGGCGTCTGGGGTAAACCATGGAAAGCTGTGTAGGTGTGTATATTTGCGTGTGTGGACGTATGTATATACATGTGTATGGGGGTGGGTTGGGCCATTTCTTTCGTCTGTTTCCTTGCGCTACCTCGCAAACGCGGGAGACAGCGACAAAGCAAAAAAAAAAAAAAAAAATATATATATATATATATATATATATATATATATATATATATATATATATATATATATATATATATATATATATATTTTTTTTTTTTTTTTTTTTTTTTTTTTTTTGCTTTGTCGCTGTCTCCCGCGTTTGCGAGGTAGCGCAAGGAAACAGACGAAAGAAATGGCCCAACCCACCCCCATACACATGCCTTGATTCAATCCACTGACAGCACGTCAACCCCGGTATACCACATCGCTCCAATTCACTCTATTCTTTGCCCTCCTTTCACCCTCCTGCATGTTCAGGCCCCGATCACACAAAATCTTTTTCACTCCATCTTTCCACCTCCAATTTGGTCTCCCTCTTCTCCTCGTTCCCTCCACCTCTGACACATATATCCTCTTGGTCAATCTTTCCTCACTCATTCTCTCCATGTGACCAAACCATTTCAAAACACCCTCTTCTGCTCTCTCAACCACGCTCTTTTTATTTCCACACATCTCTCTTACCCCTACGTTACTTACTCGATCAAACCACCTCACACCACACATTGTCCTCAAACATCTCATTTCCAGCACATCCATCCTCCTGCGCACAACTCTATCCATAGTCCACGCCTCGCAACCATACAACATTGTTGGAACCACTATTCCTTCAAACATACCCATTTTTGCTTTCCGAGATAATGTTCTCGACTTCCACACATTCTTCAAGGCTCCCAGAATTTTTGCCCCCTCCCCCACCCTATGATCCACTTCCGCTTCCATGGTTCCATCCGCTGCCAGATCCACTCCCAGATATCTAAAACACTTCACTTCCTCCAGTTTTTCTCCATTCAAACTCACCTCCCAATTGAATTGACCCTCAGCCCTACTGTACCTAATAACCTTGCTCTTATTCACATTTACTCTTAACTTTCTTCTTTCACACACTTTACCAAACTCAGTCACCAGCTTCTGCAGTTTCTCACATGAATCAGCCACCAGCGCTGTATCATCAGCGAACAACAACTGACTCACTTCCCAAGCTCTCTCATCCCCAACAGACTTCATACTTGCCCCTCTTTCCAAAACTCTTGCATTCACCTCCCTAACAACCCCATCCATAAACAAATTAAACAACCATGGAGACATCACACACCCCTGCCGCAAACCTACGTTCACTGAGAACCAATCACTTTCCTCTCTTCCTACACGTACACATGCCTTACATCCTCGATAAAAACTTTTCACTGCTTCTAACAGCTTGCCTCCCACACCATATATTCTTAATACCTTCCACAGAGCATATATATATATATATATATATATATATATATATATATATATATATATATATATATATATATATATATATATATATGTATATATATATATATATATATATATATATATATATATATATATATATATATAAATATATATATATATATATATATATATATATATATATATATATATATATATATATATATATATATATATATGTGTGTGTGTGTGTATTGCTGATAAAACGAGGAAAAGTGAAACACGATAAGTCCCAAGTGCACTTTCGTATGATTACATCGTCAGGGGAAGACAAGATTGTGTCTCCCCTGACGATGTAAATCACATGAAAGTACACTTGAGACTTATCGTTTTCCTTTTTCCTCGTGGTTATCAGCAAATACTAGATCACACGCATCTCATTGACCTACTGCAATATATATATATATATATATATATATATATATATATATATATATATATATATATATATATATATATATATATATATACACTAATGAGATGGCTTTAATTGGTGCGTGCATTTGCCCAAGCTGTCTCGGCTAACATATAAGTGAAATACAACAATATACCTCAGAGATGGAGCATCCGATGCTGAACCAGTAGTCTGATCGTGTAACGCTTGACCTCCTGAGAAAAGGGGTGGGAGGGATGGGGGTTACGACTCGGTATACCAGATGTCTAAACCCAGTAGGCCATCAGAGGGTGAGCTTACGGCGCAGTAATGTCATTGGTGTGAGCTTAGTACATAGCATACCCTCCGTGAGGTGAGGTTACGGCTTATCAGAACTAGAATGGTTTAGGTTTTCCTCAGAACATCTTTCTGTGAAATTAGCTTTTAACACAGCCAATCTCGTGTTTTCAGGCCCCAAGTATTGCAAGGTTACAATACCACAGAGCTCAGTTAATCGTAGAGATTACGACACAATAAGGCTTCAGTGGTTTGACATTACGGTACAGGAAACCTCCAGTAGTGTGAGGTTAAGACAACAATTTCTAGTGGTACAAGTTTACGACACAGCAAGCCACCAGTAGTGTAATATTACGACACAACAAGGATGCTGTGGTGTGAGATTACGATGCAGGAAACCCTCAGCGATATGAAATTGCGACACATTATCTCCCAGTGATGCGAGTTTGCGACACGGCAAGCCTCCATTGATGTCATATTACGATTCAGCATAGCTTTCGTGGTGTAAGATTACAACGTAGCAAGGCTGAAATCTCGATAATGCTGGTCGCTGTTCGTATCGATCTTCACTGTTGTTGAGCGTGGCGCTACGCGTCGTAATGAATGAGCCGTTTGATGATGGCAAATGATGCGGTAGTCCCTTAGCAATACCACTTTGGGTAATACTGTCGTATGACAGTCCCAGAGCAATAACACGTCAAGTGATGCTGTCATGTAAGGAATGTTTTTTTTTCGGTAATGCTGTCACAGTCACACCTTCAGAGCAATACCACGTTTGATAATATTGTCATGTGACAGTTCGAAAGCAATACCACTTTTAGTACATACTATCATGTGACAGTTCCAGAGCATCACCACTTCAGGTAATACTGTCATAATGACAGTTCCAGAATGGATAATCCAACCATTTGACAGAACCCAACCCGGGCAGCGAGGCACGAAGTATGACAGTATCATTTGCAATACTCAAGCCAGCAGAATATAACCAACCTTGGAAGTTCACGCGCCTCACTGACTATCGTCGTGTCCTTGTTTTGACACTACCAGTCTCGACAGTTCGATAACCAGAGGGGGAACATCTGCCTCGATACTTCGAGGTCCTCGCTGTACCGGCTGATCGTACAGCTCATTGCGTGCGGTATAATTCATCCCCGTGGCAACACCGACTCTCGATAACTAATTTCGTACATGATAATTCTCGCAGGTGTTCTCCTGAGCAGGTGTTCCCGGACGGTGCGTCGTAAAGCATGCTTAGTTGCCGCCGACACCGCTTTCGTGGCGCTATAATCTTTGTTGTGTGGCTCTGTAGACGACTGTCGTTTAACCCATACTTCGCCGAGGCTCTTGATATATCAAACCCAGGAGAGAGGGAGGCGGGCACTGGGCTGAACGTGCTACCAGAGGGTTAGGAATGCCTCCCTTGGGGGAAAAGATCTTTGTAAAGGAAGATATGTCGGGGATGTATGCCTAGGGAAGGTGTTGAGAACATTGTTGATTTTACATGCAGATGAGAAATGGTTTTATCCGATTGTACAGGCCATTGGATGTATGGGATCACTTTTAGATTCTGGATTGTATTCCACACTGTGAAGTTTCCTTTATTTCCTTGGATTGTGATATAGAATTATGGGATTCAAATGATTTGTTGGATAATTTGTGATGTCATAGAGACGAGACGTTTTCCCATTATAATGCCATTGCAGTGCATTGTGGGTTTTTGACATCCACGGGTGAATGTAGTTTGGCAGGTGATGGCGTTGATTGCAGTGGATGAGGAGCTTGGTGGTGGTAGGTGGTTACCATCGTCAGCAGTGTGGTTGCAGGTTCAGTGTTACCTATTTTTCAATGAGTTGTTTATGTTGATGTAAACCAGTAAACCAGCCCTCGTCTGAAGTGTGTCCTTTCTTCCATTACAAAATATTAAGGTTATATATTTGAATTAGAAGTATGGGAAAACAAGTACGTAAAACTACGGCAATGTTGATCCTTTAAGTCGATTTGATTTTTCCTTAATTTCCCCCTACCTCTCCCCCTCCTTTCTGATTTTGCAGTTTACATGTACGACGATGTAAATGAACATAAAACTATTAGAATTGAAATTTTTACATTCAGTGTCTTCAACATTTCAGTTGCTTTCTTAAAAGCATTCTGTTTGCATCTCGTGTGTATAACTCGCTCCTCGCGATTGTTCGCGATTCGCTGGGCGGAGATTTAAAGGGGATAATTTCTATTTACGCAACTCCAGAAAATCTACTCGCGTTTCTTCATGACACTAGAACCATAGTCGCCTTCACCCTCGCGGTTAATCGTAAGTGTATGCTCTCGCTCGTGTGTCACTGTCGGTTCTTTAATTATCCCTTCACGGAGTCGCCAATCAGAATCCCCAAATGGAACACAAACCGAATTGATTGGTTCTATCTCGGCCGACGTATCGAGTACCGACGAAAATGAATCGACAAATGCCTTATCGTTTAAAGCCAGAAACATCGAGATGTCCAGATAGGAATCACGACTCTGACGCAACTGAACCAGAACCTCTTCATACCCCGAGAACAGCTGGGAAGGGCAATTAGGAGGTCTACCTTAGCTGTAAATATGGAGGTTACACACACCCCAACGAGGCGTGGACAATTGATCTCTGGATCTCTGGTTCACTCGCGTGGGTTGTCCTTCTTCGTACCTGCCTCTCGATTACCTCCCGACCTCTCCCGCCCCGCGCTCGACCTCCTCCTCCTCCTCCTCTCCCCACCCACAACCTCTCGGTGACCTCGCCTGGGTGACACCAGCCCGGCTGGGTTTCTAATTGCAGAGGTGCAATACCTCTTGGTCAGACCCCGTTGGTCATGCCCTGGTTGGGGGTCGGTCAGAACGTGCGGAGGGGCCACGGCTGGTGTGTTTGCATGTGATGGATTTACATCAGCGGCTGCGGTGGGCGGCGCGCATCGGGAATGGCAGCTTCGGATGCGTGGGTAGAACGCTTACGGAGCACCTTCAAGAAAAAAAAAAAAAAATTCTTCATTTTTAGACTGTCTGCATTGGTAATGTGTCTGGAGAAACGTTGGTTACGAAGGAGAAGAAGAAAAAAAGATTGTGCGAGTGGTGTTGCTTTGTCGAATGACTGAGCAGTGTTGTAACGTATTAGAATGTTTGTCAAGACACTGTGCATGGTTGGGTTGTCTTGAAGCACGTTGCTGAAGGCATGATACTGAAAATCACCGACGGAGATGTGTATATATACCAGTGATTGGCTTAGTGGATTGGAAGTATATTATCCAATCTGATGTTTGGGACGAAATCGTGGTATATTTCCCTCTCTCTCTCTCTCTCTCTCTCTCTCTCTCTCTCTCTCTCTCTCTCTCTCTCTCTCTCTCTCTCTCTCTCTCTCTCTCTCTCTCTCCCTCTCTCTCTCTCTCTCTCTCTCTCTCTCTCTCTCTCTCTCTCTCTCTCTCTCTCCCTCTCTCTCTCTCCCTCTCTCTCTCTCTCTCTCTCTCTCTCTCTCTCTCTCTCTCTCTCTCTCTCTCTCTCTCTCTCTCTCTCTCTCCCTCCCCATCACATCATCGAAGCTGCAGATTACGTCACGTTTCGAAAAGTTTTCGTTGGATATATTTTTTTTTTCTTTTTCTGGAGAACGTAAGTTTGTTAAGCTCTGCTATTCCTCACTTAATCAAAGTCATTGGTGTGAGTGGACTTCCTCCCCCGCGGCTGGCACTTGGCATGAACCTAACCTGACCCTACGTATACGAGTAGAGAGGAAAGGTCAGCGGGCATAAATGGTTCCGGACGAGGAGATAAATGAGTCGAATTTTGTCGACACCGACCATGAGTAATGGAGGCGAGGCTGTTCCAGCCCTGTGGTCTGGTGTTCCGGGGTGTGCGAATGGTGTCTTAATGGTGACGAATTAGAGGCTCTGGTATCATCTGGTTGACTTGTTAGTCGGTCGCCTGCTGTGACCTTGTCTGGCTATCGCCGGTGTGACCCGTGACCTTACCAGTTGTAGTTTTGGTTGTCTCCTTCCTGGTCACCTGTTCATGACTCGTGACCTAGCCTGTGGCCTTCCCCAGTGACCTGTCTTACTGTAACTCCCCCAGTGTAATCCTGGTGTATATGTAAGGTGACTTAAAGGTAATTGGTGAATGGGATTGCCTTTAGGTAGGGCAATGGGGACCTGTAGTTCTCAGGTCGCTTGGTTGACCGCAAGGGGAGGTTATGCGGGTCACTGCTGACTAGATGACCTCGCTTGTGACTGGGCGACGTCCCTGGTGACCAGATGACACAGCTGGTGACTAGAGGACTACGCTGTTTACTGGATGACCTCACTAATGACCAGATAACATCGCTGGTGACGAGATGACCTCGCTGGTGATTAGGGATTGCGATATCGTCAGATTGGCTGATAAGACTCATGTTTGGCTGGATTGTGGATGTGACCTGGTCTGGCTGACATACAGATTTGACCTGACGCGACCGACCTGTGTGTCTCTAACCAAATTCGGTTGACTATTTCCGTGACCTGGTCTGCTTTGTTTGACCTGTGTCTGTGACCTTTCTTTTTTGACCTTTGAGTGTGAGCCCGACTCACTTTTAATGTGTCTGACCTGCTTGATCTTTGCATGTGACCTGACCATGTCAACCAGCGCTTAACCTGGCTTAGTTTTCCTAGAATGGTGAAACTTTATTTTGTGGTCCATTAATCACTGGGTGAAGGAAGATTTGCCATATGGTGTGGGAGGAAAGTTGTTAGAAGCAGTGAAAAGTTTTATCGAGGATGTAAGGCATGTGTACGTGTAGGAAGAGAGGAAAGTGATTGGTTCTCAGTGAATGTAGGTTTGCGGCAGGGGTGTGTGATGTCTCCATGGTTGTTTAATTTGTTTATGGATGGGGTTGTTAGGGAGGTAAATGCAAGAGTTTTGGAAAGAGGGGCAAGTATGAAGTCTGTTGGGGATGAGAGAGCTTGGGAAGTGAGTCAGTTGTTGTTCGCTGATGATACAGCGCTGGTGGCTGATTCATGTGAGAAACTGCAGAAGCTGGTGACTGAGTTTGGTAAAGTGTGTGGAAGAAGAAAGTTAAGAGTAAATGTGAATAAGAGCAAGGTTATTAGGTACAGTAGGGTTGAGGGTCAAGTCAATTGGGAGGTGAGTTTGAATGGAGAAAAACTGGAGGAAGTGAAGTGTTTTAGATATCTGGGAGTGGATCTGGCAGCGGATGGAACCATGGAAGCGGAAGTGGATCATAGGGTGGGGGAGGGGGCGAAAATTCTAGGGGCCTTGAAGAATGTGTGGAAGTCGAGAACATTATCTCGGAAAGCAAAAATGGGTATGTTTGAAGGAATAGTGGTTCCAACAATGTTGTATGGTTGCGAGGCGTGGGCTATGGATAGAGTTGTGCGCAGGAGGATGGATGTGCTGGAAATGAGATGTTTGAGGACAATGTGTGGTGTGAGGTGGTTTGATCGAGTGAGTAACGTAAGGGTAAGAGAGATGTGTGGAAATAAAAAGAGCGTGGTTGAGAGAGCAGAAGAGGGTGTTTTGAAGTGGTTTGGGCACATGGAGAGAATGAGTGAGGAAAGATTGACCAAGAGGATATATGTGTCGGAGGTGGAGGGAACGAGGAGAAGAGGGAGACCAAATTGGAGGTGGAAAGATGGAGTGAAAAAGATTTTGTGTGATCGGGGCCTCAACATGCAGGAGGGTGAAAGGAGGGCAAGGAATAGAGTGAATTGGAGCGATGTGGTATACCGGGGTTGACGTGCTGTCAGTGGATTGAATCAAGGCATGTGAAGCGTCTGGGGTAAACCATGGAAAGCTGTGTAGGTATGTATATTTGCGTGTGTGGACGTATGTATATACATGTGTATGGGGAGGGTTGGGCCATTTCTTTCGTCTGTTTCCTTGCGCTACCTCGCAAACGCGGGAGACAGCGACAAAGTATAATAAAAATAAAATATATATATATATATATATATATATATATATATATTATATATATATATATATATATATATATATATATATATATATATATATATATACGGCTCTGGGGTCGTTGACTAGAAATGGCATTCAGCACGAGAACAAAACTCGGCAAGGGGACTTTTTGACGAGAAATCTAAACCAAAAAATTTTGTCGCTTTGCTGTCGGAATTATGGAAGAGAGAATTTGCTACACCGTGTTGAGAGATCCACATTGCTTCAGGAACACCTTTTCTTATGAAAAGGGAAGCAGTGTTGAAAGTACAGAGGGGTAGTGGTGTTGGAGTATGAGACAATTTTGAAAAGAAAATTGTGATATTTTAGAGAGTTGATATTTTGATGGAGAGATAAGACATTATAGAGGGAGGGGCCAGTGTAGAGATGGATAGGGAACATTTCTCTGTTGGAGGTCACTGATATTTAGTAGCGGTATCATAAGCTTTTGCTGTACCTGTCGATATTGTAAGATTTGCCGTCTAGCATATTTAGAACTAAAAAAAAATGTAATCACTCTTGTTTCCCTCCGTAAGCAACCATTCAGCCTTAACTGATGTGACGTAGTCTCCGGACAAGCTCAACATACAAAGAAGAAGAAATGTTTTCGAACCTGCCTTTACTCACTTTTAGCAAATTGATTTTCATATTTTTTTGCTTCTTCATCTAGGAATTCTTCTTGTATCCCCATGACGTGGGGGTCACCATGAGGTAATGATAGTCCCAGGGATGTGTACTGGTGATACATACTGTACACCATTGTTAGATCTTTTTTTGCCTCGTGTGACAGTCTGTCTGGCCAATTTTGTTCCGTTGAAGATATTCTGTTTAGGTTCATCGTGGCGCTGAGTGAGAGGTGAGGTTATGTGGTGGTGTGCGTGCATGATTTATTCCTATAAGTCATGTATGCCTTGAAATATACATGTTTGTGTTTACAGTAATTGTATAGTAAGGACGTAAATATGCGGAAACGAAGTTATACACGCGGTCTTTGTACTTGAAAAAAATAGTTTCAGGCATTCTTTAGTAATGTATATATATATATATATATATATATATATATATATATATATATATATATATATATATATATATATATTGAACATTCCTGTGTCTTTTTTTATTATATTTTTGATGATTGCGATCTGGTTATATTCACAGGGAGTCCGCATCGATCCATCAAGAGTTATTTTGCCCGTTAGATTATTATTCTTTTTTTCCACATTGTTCGTTGTGCCACCTGTATACAAGTCACGTTAAGGTACACTGGGGCCCAGGGGTTGGGCATGTTATGGTCTCTCCCTTGGCTGTGGGGTGTAGGAGGTTTCATGGGTTTGAAGGCGACATTTGACTTAGACCTCAAAAAGACAGGCGACGGGGTAGTGAACTCTGGCCACCAGTGGTGGACTTGCTGGTAGATTGATATCCTCGCTAATCACGATTGATATATTCGCTAATCACGATTGATATACTCGCTAATCACGATTGATATACTCGCTAATCACGATTGATGTACTCGCTTATCACGATTGATATACTCGCTTATCACGATTGATATACAGGCTTATCACGATCGATATACTCGCTAATCACGATTGATATACTCGCTTATCAAGATTGATATACTCGCTTATCACGATTGATAAACAGGCTTATCACGATTGATATACTCGCTTATCAAGATTGATATACTCGCTAATCACGATTGATATACTCGCTAATTGAAGATATTTGAATCTCAATGTTGAAAAGAACAAAAATTTTCCTCTGTACGAAAAGTCGATAAATTCATCAATAGAAGTCAAGTTCAGGAAGAATACTAATTAGCCCAACAGTACTTGACCTCACCGGAGGCCCCAGAAAACAGCCTCGTTAGGACCCAAGCATCTGTTGGTGTTTAAATTTATTTTGCCTTCATTTGGTAGGTGACTGCCCGGCTAAATAATTATCGGCAAAATAAACCACTATCGAGTGTCGAGGCTGGTCATTGTGATGGCTATGTTTTAAGAGAGCGGGGAAGGTGGTACGTCGTGGATTGTATTTGGGTTATAATGGTTGTTATGGCGTGTTGAGCCCCAGCTCGTGGGTATGTCATTGGTAATCAGAGTAGTCTCTACGTACACGCTTACTTTCTCCTGTTCGAGAGTGATGTATATTTCTGGAATGGCGTCATGGTTGTGTTTTACGATGACACTTTGCCGAAGTGGAGACATTTTTTTTTTTCTGAAGCTTCTAACACAGTTCTTATACTGTCCCGTGGTTTCTGACGCATATTACGCATCGACCCGAGTAGATCTTGCGTTTACGCTGCCTAGATGACCCCACTGTTGACTAACTGACCTTGCAGACGACCTGGTATGACCTCAGAGGTCATCTGGGGACCAGCTGACTCCACTGTTTACGAGATGACCTCACTGGTGACTAGGTGGCTCCACTGTTGATGACTTCGCCGGTGACTGGATGACCCCTTACGTAGGTGAATGACCTCACTGGTGACCAGATGACCCCGCTGATCATCATCATCATGATCAGCGATAGAAAATTGTTTTATCAGGTGTATATGATTTTTATAATATATTTTTTTTCTATGCTGAGATCTTGTGTGTGAATATGCCCGGCGCATTTTTATTAAAGCGTGTGAGAGTGTTGAAAAATTTACGATATGAAAACAGACTTTGACATTTAGGTGAGGCGAGTTGACAGCAGCGTATAATTTGGTGTTCTTTATCGCTTGTTTTCTCATAGTTTTATTCATTTTCTTTTTTTTTTCTTCTTTTTTTTTGATTTCGTGATATCCATCGTGGTCGCCCAGGAAGCCTGGCGGAATTAGGCAAGTCGTGGTTCTTGAAAAATTTATTCTGCAACGTAAATCATTCGTGTATGTAAACATACATAAATTATCTATCTATATATGTGGATATCTTTTTATCTCCCTGTCTATCTATTTAAACACACACACACACACACACACACACACACACACACACATATATATATATATATATATATATATATATATATATATATATATATATATATGTATAGGTATAGGACTGTACATATATCCGTGTGTATGAGCTCTGATTGTTATAGGTCGTTTGTGGTGACGAGCGACGGCCCGTTGTTGTGGTACGTCAGGGGGGGAGGAGGGTTGTGTGTGTGTGTGTGTGTGTGTGTGTGATGCCTTCCGTACCCTCCCTGCGTCGCCCACAGTAAACTCACAGCTAAGAATGACCTCCCCGGCCGCTCTAGGTGTGCCATCGACAGACGCCATGACTGTCTGGTTCTCATTTGGTAGTGGATGGTGCCATTAGACCTTGTAGCTTGGTGGTGGTAGTGGGTGGTACAGGGAGAGATAGAGATTAGGTGGGTAGTGAGGACAGTGTTGGTGGATGGGTGAGGGTTTGGTAGATGGGACATAAGGACAAGAGTTGGTAAGAATAGATAGAAGACAGGGGTTGGATTGCAGGGGACGGATGGATGGGTGGAGCGGATTGGAGGTAGATGGTAAGGAGGGATAGGTGGTTAACCAGGACGGTCAGGTGGGATGCATGATCGGATGATTCTGTGATAGGGATAGACGTAACAGATACCAGGCGGGTGGCGGAAGAACGGTGGTGGTGGCCGGTGAGGGCGTGGAGGTGGGTGGCGAGGGCGGTGAGGTGGGTGGCAGTTATTGGCTAGTAAGATAAAGGAACAAATAAGGGGGCGGCGGCCGGAGGATCCCGGGGCGGTAGAGGCTCAGGGGTCTGGGCGGCCCATGTGTCCGGCAGGTGGCAGGTGGGAATGTTTATTTATCTGGGCGGCGGATAAACCAGGTGAGTGGGTAGGAGGCGGGTGGTGCACCGGTGGGGGGGGGGGGGGGGGGGGGGGGGCAGGCTAGTGTACGGGTAGGTGTCACATAATGCGAGCCAGCTAAGCGGGTGGCATACAGTGGGCGGCAAATAGTGGGAGAGCTTGAGGGGTGGGGGGGGTCGATCAACAGGCTGGCATCGTGGCGAGGGAAGGGATGGTTGGGTGGCTGGGTGGTAGAACGGGTGGGTGGGCGGCAGAGGAGCGGGCGGCGAGGTAAGCGGGGTGCTCGTTAGCCGGGACGTGCAGTAAATGCGCGTGTCCACTGTATTTGTGTTGCACATTCAGTATGCAAATGAGGGGAGGAGGGACGCGCCTCACTCTAACGCGATTCCACGTTCTGGTCAGAGTCCTTGTGGGATTGGGGGGGGGGGATGGATGTAGGTGTGGAGGATGGAGGGTTCAGGAGGGAGGGAAGGAGGATTCCTGGTGAAGAGGAGGTTGGATGGAGGAAGGAAGACAACATGGAGGGATGAGATTGAGTGAAGGGAGAGAGGGAGGGAAGCTTAGATGGAGGGGTGGAGAAGCGAGGTGGCTGGGTAGACGGAGGAAGATGAAGCATAGGGAACAGGTTGAGGTGAGGGAGGGAAGAAGGATAGATGGAGCGACAGCTGGAGAGCGGGGGGGCTGCAGGATAGCTTGAGACGCGATGGACCCAGACTAGGTGGAGGGATGACTGATAGAGAACGAGGGTGAGGTGGTCTACCCGAGGTGCAGACGAG
>NC_092234.1:30834202-30849202 GCF_036320965.1 Panulirus ornatus | reverse complement strand
ACCGCATATGTTTGGCTGATAAGGAAGGACCGTTTAGCAACACGCTATAAATGGCTTTGTGTAATTCAAGTGACACACTGAAGGTCCGAGAGAGAGACACACACTCCGGCCGCCGAGTGACGAGGAACTGCTGGGTTGGGATTAGTTGCTACGGGTGTGTTTAAGTCGACCGGCTCTCGTAACACGTTTTTATTTTTCACCTCTTGGTTCCCGTTGATTCAGGTTCAGATAATTAGTCGCAAAGAGAGTTTAAGTAGAGGTGATGCGTGTGTGTGTGTGTGTGTGTGTGTGTGTGTCTAGACCACATCCCCCCAGAGCCTGCGAAAGTAAACCAGTTACCCTTAAACTGTTTTGATTTAAAAATCACTCAACAGGGACGCTTGAATTGCTTTAATTAACTGGTCTACAAAAAGTTCGTAATCTCTGTCTCTACTAGTCAGGTACTCGCGCCTCAAACCTTTTGATATTACCAGACGCACCTGAAGCCTCCTCCAGGCATCACAACCGAACGTTGTAAACCAGACGTGTAAACTCGGCAGCTAAGCAGACCCTGGCCTACTTAGCACCGTCCAAACAAGCCTGACCAAATATAGGGTAGTTCGCCTTAATTAGCAGAGTGCGGAGCTCTTCCAAATTGGTTGTTGACTCTTGGGGAGGCTGGTGGCACGGGGCTGGTTGCATAGGTTCACTCGCCTCAGTCACCCACTACACTTGGGGTTTCCTTCGTGTGTCTTATGGTTATTTAAAAGCTGAAGTAATTTTTTGTCTTCCGCATTTCCGTTGCTGTTGTTCAACGTTCATAATTCTTCATATGTTTGCGTTTTCTTTTAAGTAGGGATGACTATGTTGTTCCGTCGTAGTATATTTCCTCTGTATAAGGTATCTTCGTCCAACGGTAGGCAGGATTTCTTCTTAGCTTAACTAGTGTGTTGGTTATCACTCGGGTATTTTATAGCTCTGTTGACTCGTTATTGTACGTCAGTTTGGATATAAGTTTCAATACTTGGTGATTTGTTTTCGTAGTTCGTTTGCAGTTTGCATCCATAGTTCTTCGCTGTATTTTGTTGCTGTTGTTGTGCATGGTTTGTTAATCATTGATACAGTAATCGATATCATATAACCAATAGATATAACTAAATCCATTAGGAGGAAGCTGGTGAAAGGGGTAAACATGTTTACCAAATGGCGTCCTTGCTACGTCTCTTCGTTGTATATCAACTGACTGTTGTATTTCTCTCTTGTGTCTCCCCTGATGATGTGATTATTACACGTAAGTGCACTTGGGAACTTATCGTGTTCCATTTCCCCTGTAGACTCTTAAGAATATATATATAAAGAATGTGGAACCTTAACGATCATTGGTTTGATAAAAGATTGAAACATCTGAGATCATAAGGCCGGGGGAATTACTTGAAGCAATTGAAAAACATGATCAAAAGGTAACACGATTCGAGAAGGAAATACGAAAGTCAGTAAATCATATCAAATAACATGAAGAGTGTCATCAAGTGGGAGAAAAAAGTCGGGAATTGAGATATATAATCGAAGATCATAAACACAGAATCATTTGAAGGGGATTCAGGGTGATACGTCGCTAGAGGAAAGATGGTGTAGTGAATGAAACACAGAGAGGGTCAGAGGTGTGGAGACAAACCTTACTAGAGAGGTAAGATCTTACCTGTTCTCTCCAGAGAGATGCTTAACAACAAAGAGGGAAAGAGAAGACAGAGGAGACTTGCCCCCATAATTTAAGAAAGTACTGGAAGAATGGCCGTTCAAATAAACCACAATGGGAATGATTACTTTAGGAAATAACTAGAGATTGGTTTTCGTGATATTCAATCCCTCAAAGAATTTTGATGGACCGGAACTTACATACGGTGAAACAGTAGAGGAGGCAATATGATACGTTTTTCAAAGAGATGGTGATAAAAAAGTATCTAATTTGGGAAATTTCAGTCAAAAAGAAGACTGGGTAATGTGGACTCTCATTATAACAGAGTCAAGGAGCCACAAGTTCTTAAAGCGTACACAGGAAGAGTTCCTCTACCAGCATGTTACTGAGCATTCAAGGAGCAGATAGACTGATGCCCCATCATTACTTGATCTTATCTTTACACTTAGTTGCTTAGAAATTGAGAATATCATATATGATGTACTAGCTAGAAAAAAGTGGTCATGTAATGCTGGTGCGATTGTGTGATTGTGTGATTATGTGGTAAATGAGCACACAGAAAAAGAGTAGAGATAAAACCTGATTCGAAGAGGAGATAGACTCATGGAAGCCACACAGGACTCAACAGTTTCTTTTGTAACATAAATTGGGAAATGGAGTTCAGTAACCAGAAACCAGGGCATTGTGGTGAAGGTTCTGTGAAGCTGTCAGTCGAGGAGGAACATGGGTACAGTTACAGGGAGAAGGTTAAAAAAAATGAAGGTCTGTTGTCCCAGCAGCTTTGTGATCTCCGACACGAATATTCTTGAAGACATTCTGGCGTGTTTAAAATCTGCCGTGGCTCGAGCTTTGCGAACATCTGATGTAAAGTGATCCTGCTCATATATGGTGTCAAAAAGCGTAGTAACTTAGATGTAGAGAAGATACACGCGGCACCCGAGCCATACAGCATTTGTAAGGTATGATAGAGGAAGGAACGCGTATAGCAGGATAAGAAGGGGGGAACAAGTAAACTGTGAAAATAGCATTGAAGATGAGTCATTATGACGGAGCCAGCACGGAACTCACGGATTTCGATAGTGACATGAATTGAGAAACGGCGTCAGTAGGCAGACAGTAGGGAGTACGAACATGGGTACCCTTAACCTCACATAGAGAGGAAAGGTTAAGAAAGAAGATTCAGTTCCATAAGATGTGTTAGAAAGCGAAGGAGCCTTGTGATGTGGTGTGGTGAAAATAATGGCGACACCCTGTAAGGCACATGAGAACAAGGAGCAGGTATAGCAGAATGAGGAGGGAGGAAAAGAGAAACTTCGGAAAGAATATTGTGGACAAGATATTAGACAATCCAGAAATTCCCCATAAATTCATCTGGAGTAAATTGACAAAGAATAGCGACCAAACCTTAGGGCTATAGAGGATGATGGAAGGGTGTGGAAGGAACTGATTGACATGTTCAAAAGTGTTTTCAAAGTGGAAGCATCTGTAGCTCCAGCATTAGTGAGATGGAATGGAGAGGAGTTCTGGGTAAGCTATGAGATAAATACAAAAGACATGATTTACTATTGAAGGGTCTTGACACTTATAAGGCTCATGATGAAATTTCTGCATGTGCTTAAGATACGTGTCGATACGCTTGACAAACGACTTAAAAGTGTCATTCAGGTCGTCGCTAGAGAAAGATAGAATGCCAAGGGAATGCAAAAGGGCATACGTCAAGCTTATCTGTGAGAGAGAGGAGACTGGGAGGAACCGTTGTACTGTAGACTGTTTTCCCTGACCAGTGTGGACCGTAAAGTACTGGAGAAAAATGATAAGAAAGCAAGTGGACGACTGCTTGCTTAAAAAAAAGTAAAGAAGTGAGAGACAGCGCGCCTTCAGGGAAAGGAGATCATGAGTAGCGAACCATTTAGGTTTATGTGAGAGAATGAGATCCGTTTTAGACACAAGTGAGGGCTGGTCGGATCGTCTGTATCGGAACTGCTAAGAAAAGCATTTGACACCGTACCACTCAGCAGGGTGTTAAGGAAGGTGGGTCTTAAGGCAGGAGTATAGATGTAAATACTTCGCTGGATAGAGGATTATCTCGATGGAAGGGAGCAAAGGACGCACGCCAGAGGAGCCTACTCGAAGTGAGGTTGAGCATACGCGTAGCGTCCCTCAGGGATCAGTTCTGAGACCATTGGTCTTTTTGATGTATGAAGATTATTTGCTACAAGAATTGGACTCCTGCCTAAACGTGTTTGCTGGTGATGCCAAAGTCATAAGGGAAGTAAAAACCTGTAAAGAGACTTGCAGAATCTCCAAATTGTTCTGGTACTTAGTTGAAGAAATTCACCCTAGTAGAATTTAGATAGTACGGATGGAACATAACGAAAGAAGACCTTGATATGAATAATATCTAACAAGGAAATGAACTGCAGGAACCTGTGTGTGAGAGGGACGTGTGTCGTGGTCATCATCCCTAACCTGTCGCCAGGGTTCGACCCCAGGAGAACTGTAAAGGAGAGACTGTTTTTCAGCAATTATTGGAATATCATGCAGATGCTTGGGTTAAGAAATACTCGATAGGCTTCTCACATTTTATCTTAGGCCAAGAGTAGAATATCTTTCTCAAATTCGGTCACCTCACAATAGTACAGAGAAGTAAGTTAGAAGATTCAGAGAAGGCAGCAACGATCATAACTGAATAAAGATAACTGAGTTAGAAGGGAAGTTAGAGGTCTTGTATATGTCCACCATAGAAGAGAGAAAAATAAAGTGTAACCTGATGCGAACTCTTAAGATATAAAAACAGTTTGATGACTTGGAGAAGAACCAGTTCTTCGAAAGACGCAGTGATTGAGCAGGCAGAGACCGCAACATGATAATTTAGCAAGAAACTTATTAGAAAAGATATAAGATCATTCCTACATGGTGTCAAACCTCCGGGTGATTGGCATAAACTAAAAGACGAAGTGTGTGAATGTGGGCAGCATACAAAAGTTCAAAAAGTTATATGGCAATAGAGGAAGTTTAAGGGATGGAGTCCCCACGAATGTAAAACTCCCCTCCCTTTTACTCCCTTCCCGTAAAGTATTTGTAGGTAATACACACACACACACACACACACACACACACACACACACACACACCGATCTCGGCAGATCCGCCGTTAACTCGCTCACCTGCGCAAAACGTTTTTCATATAATGAAGACAGCTGGAGTTGATAGTTAGAGATGAGTCCAAATACTGTAATCATCTCCTTCAACATAAGTAGTGTTTCTGGTGGCTCCTGTTTTCTTTCTCCGAGAATTTATTGTACAGAATTTTCATATAGCAATTTGATCATGATTTTTATGATGGTTTTACGAAGTTTGTATACAGTATGCGGGTTCAAAAGTTTCTTAACAAGAACTGGTAATTGTATTGTTAGTATTGTATGTATCTTAAATGTTTTTGATAAGTTATTTGTATATTTAGAAAGTCCCTCCCTGTAAAGTTACATGACCACATTTTTTTTTTCCGGCCACATCTTAGAAAATGTTATGCGTGGACCAAGTTTGTCCAGAAAAGATAAGATGACCATTACCTGATGACGTCCTGTCCCAAACCCGTACTGTGGGATGATATGTGATCACCTGCTGGGATTTATGGCAAGGGAGGTCAACCCCTGTCCCAGCCAGCCGTAACCCTCGGTCCTTGCAAGGCACTGCTAGTGTCATGTGATTGGTACCTGTGTTATTTCCTGATTTGCATATGATTTGATTCGTGTGTGTTTCCACAATTCCACGATTTCTGAGTTTTTCTTCTTTATATTTCTGTTTTGCTTTTATGGTTATCTTTTGAATGTATGAATGAAGCCTCAACTCTTAACATCTTTGTTATCGGTCCTAGGAACTTTGATTTTTTTTTTTTTTTTTTTTATACTTTGTCGCTGTCTCCCGCGTTTGCGAGGTAGCGCAAGGAAACAGACGAAAGAAATGGCCCAACCCCCCCCCCCCCCCATACACATGTACATACACACGTCCACACACGCAAATATACATACCTACACAGCTTTCCATGGTTTACCCCAGACGCTTCACATGCCTTGATTCAATCCACTGACAGCACGTCAACCCCTGTATACCACATCGCTCCAATTCACTCTATTCCTTGCCCTCCTTTCACCCTCCTGCATGTTCAGGCCCCGATCACACAAAATCTTTTTCACTCCATCTTTCCACCTCCAATTTGGTCTCCCTCTTCTCCTCGTTCCCTCCACCTCCGACACATATATCCTCTTGGTCAATCTTTCCTCACTCATTCTCTCCATGTGCCCAAACCATTTCAAAACACCCTCTTCTGCTCTCTCAACCACGCTCTTTTTATTTCCACACATCTCTCTTACCCTTACGTTACTTACTCGATCAAACCACCTCACACCACACATTGTCCTCAAACATCTCATTTCCAGCACATCCATCCTCCTGCGCACAACTCTATCCATAGCCCACGCCTCGCAACCATACAGCATTGTTGGAACCACTATTCCTTCAAACATACCCATTTTTGCTTTCCGAGATAATGTTCTCGACTTCCACACATTTTTCAAGGCTCCCAAAATTTTCGCCCCCTCCCCCACCCTATGATCCACTTCCGCTTCCATGGTTCCATCCGCTGCCAGATCCACTCCCAGATATCTAAAACACTTCACTTCCTCCAGTTTTTCTCCATTCAAACTCACCTCCCAATTGACTTGACCCTCAACCCTACTGTACCTAATAACCTTGCTCTTATTCACATTTACTCTTAACTTTCTTCTTCCACACACTTTACCAAACTCAGTCACCAGCTTCTGCAGTTTCTCACATGAATCAGCCACCAGCGCTGTATCATCAGCGAACAACAACTGACTCACTTCCCAAGCTCTCTCATCCCCCACAGACTTCATACTTGCCCCTCTTTCCAGGACTCTTGCATTTACCTCCCTAACAACCCCATCCATAAACAAATTAAACAACCATGGAGACATCACACACCCCTGCCGCAAACCTACATTCACTGAGAACCAATCACTTTCCTCTCTTCCTACACGTACACATGCCTTACATCCTCGATAAAAACTTTTCACTGCTTCTAACAACTTGCCTCCCACACCATATATTCTTAATACCTTCCACAGAGCATCTCTATCAACTCTATCATATGCCTTCTCCAGATCCATAAATGCTACATACAAATCTATCTGTTTATCTTTTTATTCTTTATCGCCATTTACTGCCATAACGAGGTTGCGTCAGGACCATTTGGCAGAGCCTCACATAAAAGAAAAAAATAAAAAATCGAGAGATTTCTTTTCCTATGTTACTTCCATTGGAAAGTAACAGTCAAGGAGGGGAGGATTTTCAGCCACTTCCTCCTCCGCCCCCCCTCCTCTTAGTCGTCGTCTACGACACGCTGGCAATACGTGGATAGTATTTTATTCTTCTTTTTCCCAAGAAATAGTCTGCCCGTCCATATATATATATATATATATATATATATATATATATATATATATATATATATATGTGTGTGTGTGTGTGAACGAATGTGGCCCTTGTATTTTTCTAGCGCTACCTCGCGCGCGTGCGGGGGAGGAAGGTGTGTCATTTCATGTGTGGCGGGGTGGCGACGGGAATGAATAAAGGCAGCAAGTATGAATTATGTACATGTGTATATATGTATATTTCTGTGTATGTATGTGTATGTATACGTTGAAATGTATAGGTATGTATATGTGCGTGTGTGGACGCGTATATATATACATGTGTATGTGGGTGGGTTGGGCCATTCTTTCGTCTGTTTCCGAAAATTACAAAACTAAGTCATATAAAATTGATTCGTTGTTGTGCATGAATCCTTCTGCTCTTATGAGTTGGTAGTACCTCCACCAATGGTTAGGTCATGCAGCACACAATAAGCCCTCAAGTCTCGTATATTGGCGGATTCCGTGTCTGTTTCTTTCCCTCCACGACCAGACTTGGGAAACTCCTTATTCCATTTTCTTTTGTTTTAGATCTGTGAGCAAGACGTTATGACCCTTGGGTATGACAACCTGGCCACTCACCTGTGACCTGAACGTTATGGTTCATATCAGACGTGGCGTCATGATACGCAAGGGGCCATACCGTCGTGCTGAAGGGTCGTAAAGGCAGTCCTCTCGAGGGTTAAGAGGCAGGTCTGTCATCCCTCAGAGAACGGCTGACACCAGGACGTTTCTCGCCCTCCATAACCAGTGATCAGGGTCGTGTTCATGGTCATCAGGAAACTCGCTCTCAACCCCTTGATATGGGGGAGGGCGACATATGCTTATCAGTGGTTCGTCTCTGGTCAGGGCATCAGGGTAACGCAGTCGAGCCGTTATGTTAAAGGACTAGATCAACCTATTTACTGAGTTTAATCGTATTTTGATGGGGTCTAAGTTATTTTATTCGTAGAGTTGGACGCTCATAACTCGGGTGTTTGTAACTTTATCCAGGGGGATTTAGTGAGCCTCGTATTTAGGGGTTTGATTGAACAGAGGTTCATAATCATGAGGACGAGTTTAGGCTGTCCTAATGCCGCGTGTTATCGTGTTGAATCAGTACGTTACAGAGGGTTAGATCGTCCTGTCGAGGGATTAAATCCTTGTCTCAAGGAAGGTACGACATCTGTCATCTTCCTCAAGGGATAAGATTTTCATATTTAGAAAGTAATCGATGTGCTACGTGGTACATTACTGTGCCGCAGAGTACATTACCGTACTACAGGTTATTAGCTTTTGTACAAGAGGCTGCGATAATTTTTCGATCGTGATTAAGTTACTGTACCTGTGGCGTTACACGTCCGTGCTGTATTTACATTTGCTGTATCCATAGCATCGCTTGTGTAGTTCTTGATGAGGATATCATGGCAGCAGCGTGGCAGTGGTGTCCTTCAGAGCCTGTACATCACACGGGGTCATGAGATACCAGGAAGTGACTCTGGTGGACTCGAGGTTACCTGGTGAGAACGGTATTTGATTTGACCCCTCGAGCACGACGGTACGACCCTTGAGAAGAAACTACGGTACGACCCTTTGAGCACGATGGTAAGAACCGATGAGCACGACAGTTAGACCCCTGAGCGCGATGGCACTTCACTTGAGCGCGACGGTACGACCATTGAGCACGATGGCACGGCTCTCGAGCGCGACTATAAACACGTTTGGGCATAATGGCGTGGCGTTTGACCTGTCATTTCAGAGGCCACGGCATCATACCTATCGTTCCCCGGGAGTTGATTATTATTGGGCAGGTGCGAGAGAGCCAACATCGGCATGTGGCTGGCTTGTTCCGATGCGCGTGGTAGTTTTGGAGGCATGGTTGTTTTGGAGGTGTGTAAGTACGTAGTTGCTACTGCACGGCTGGGAGCTGGATGAAACATCTGCTTGAGGTTCGCCAGAATTGGACCGCCAAGCATGGAAATCCAGAGGGTTCGCGGGTGCCAGCGCCCTACCTGGCGGTACCCCACCTGACGTAAACAGGAGTGTGGCTGTAAGTATCTCCTGTTTCTCGCATATGCGAAGAAGTATTCTTGTGTCCCTTGCATAGCATAGCAGACGCTTAGGGATCGCTTTGTTCGTTGTCATCGTCCATACGTACGTCCGTCGTCGTGCGTTCATCTGATCGCTGTCGTCGTGCGTTCATCTGATCGCTGTCGTCGTACGTTCATCTGGTCGTTGTCCATCCGTCCGCTGTCTTTTCCCGTTCGTCTGTTGTCGTGCGTCAGTCTCGCCGTTGTCGTCGTGCGTCCGTGTGTCGGGACCTGCAACCTAACCTTGGTCATAGCTTGATATATCTGAAGTCATATGTTCCTGGAATATTGTAGTGTTGTTTCCGCATCTTCTAAGCGATTGAGTGGCATGCCACCATTACTTTCACTCTAGCTGTGCGTAAGTTATGACCCTTGCAAAAGAAAGAAAAAAAAAGGTTTGACCTGACACTTAACCTGGCTCATACGTTGAAAAAACGCCACCCAGGACCTTTAAACCCAATGAAAGCTTTTTTTTTTATTTTCTAAATATGATGGCCATCCATTCTCGTTTGATTCTCATGTACTGCTGCAGTACACGCGATGCACTTTCACTCAAACGCTCTTCTGGTTCGAATAAGCAGATGTGAGTACTTCATGCCTTATATTGGAAGAGAGTTTTACAGTCGTGTTGCCCCGTCTCTAAACGGGGAACATTACCGTGGTACAGTGTATAGATGTACATTTGATTACTTCTATGTACACACACACACACACACACACACACACACACGCGCGCGCGCGCGCGCGCGCGCACCACACACACAATACCCAGTTATCAAACAACTTCGAGGGGAGGATGAACACCTGTGTTGCGTGTGGGCTGACTGTAACGCCCAGGACTCGAACCCATGCGGGTCCGACCCCGTGTTGGCCCCTGCTGGCTCATTGTCAGTAACGCTGACCGCTACACCACGGAGGCCCTTGTGTGAGTGTGTGTGTGTTTGATCAGAATTAGTTAGAAAAAGACTCACACGGCACAAATGACCCCTACCCGTATATCCATTGACCCTTATCGTGAGGAATGACACGGGCGCACAGCAACACGGGTGTCCCATTGTACGTCAGTAACTAAATCTCCTGTGGGGCGTGGAGGCGAAATTTTATTTAGAAATCGAGAACATTTTATCTGTCAGGCGATGTGGCAAGAAATAGTTTTATAAAGATAAAAATATTTTAGAAGTTATCAAACGCCTTTTGGTATTTATATATATATATATATATATATATATATATATATATATATATATATATATATATATATATAATATGTGTTTATTACACGAAAGTGCACTTGGGAACTTGTTTCATTTCCCCGTGGACTCATAAGAATATATATATATATATATTTATATATATATATATATATATATATATATATATATATATATATATATATATAGTTAAGAGTAAATGTGAATAAGAGCAAGGTTATTAGGTACAGTAGGGTTGAGGGTCAAGTCAGTTGGGAGGTAAGTTTGAATGGAGAAAAAGTAAAGTGTTTTAGATATCTGGGAGTGGATCTGGCAGCGGATGGAACCATGGAAGCGGAAGTGGATCATAGGGTGGGGGAGGGGGCGAAAATTCTGGGAGCCTTGAAGAATGTGTGGAAGTCGAGAACATTATCTCGGAAAGCAAAAATGGGTATGTTTGAAGGAATAGTGGTTCCAACAATTTTGTATGGTTGCGAGGCGTGGGCTATGGATAGAGTTGTGCGCAGGAGGATGGATGTGCTGGAAATGAGATGTTTGAGGACAATGTGTGGTGTGAGGTGGTTTGATCGAGTAAGTAACGTAAGGGTAAGAGAGATGTGTGGAAATAAAAAGAGCGTGGTTGAGAGAGCAGAAGAGGGTGTTTTGAAATGGTTTGGGCACATGGAGAGAATGAGTGAGGAAGGATTGACCAAGAGAATATATGTGTCGGAGGTGGAGGGAACGAGGAGAAGTGGGAGACCAAATTGGAGGTGGAAAGATGGAGTGAAAAAGATTTTGTGTGATCGGGGCCTGAACATGCAGGAGGGTGAAAGGAGGGCAAGGAATAGAGTGAATTGGATCGATGTGGTATACCGGGGTTGACGTGCTGTCAGTGGATTGAATCAGGGCATGTGAAGCGTCTGGGGTAAATCATGGAAAGCTGTGTAGATATGTATATTTGCGTGTGTGGACGTATGTATATACATGTGTATGGGGGTGGGTTGGGCCATTTCTTTCGTCTGTTTCCTTGCGCTACCTCGCAAACGCGGGAGACAGCGACAAAGCAAAAAAAAAAAAAAAAAAAAAAAATATATATATATATATATATATATATATATATATATATATATATATATATATATATATATATATATATATATGATATTTGCAAAGGTTTATCAGATGTATGTACAAGGATACAAAAAGCTTACGAATATTGTTGTAAAGATGAAGAGTAAAGTCCATGGGCTTATGTAACAACTGTAACGGGTGTAATAATGGTGGTGGGAGGGACTAGGCTGGAAACTAAACAAGTTCCAGATCGGGTCCACAGTGGTGATTGTGTACACGCGTGATGTTCCTGTGTGTAACCGTTCTCCATTGGTAGTTTTAACACACACACACACACACACACACACACATCAACACACACACACACACACATCAACACACACACACACACATCAACACACACACACACACAACTCACACACACATCAACACACACACACACACATCAACACACACACACACACACACACACACACACACACATCAACGCACACACACACACACACATCAACGCACACACACACACACACACACACACACACACACACACACACACACATACACACACACACACACACACACATCAACACACACACACACACATCAACACACACACACACATCAACACACACACACACACACACACACACACACACACACACACACACACAAACTCCTATGGACAGACATCAGCTTATTCGAACGAGAAAAGCATTGAGCACACCGGAATTTAAAAAGTTGTATGATATAGAATGTTCAAGTGATGGGGTCCACCGGGTGTAGAACTCCCTCCTTTTACCTTACAGAAGGGTGAATATATATTGGTAATTACACACACACACACACACACACACACACACACACACACACACACACCCACGGACATCCGTGGTGGAGTGGTTAGCTTTGCTAACTGGGAGTCGGCACGGGCCGGGTTCGAATCTTCGGCGCAGTAGTCAGCCCACACCCTACCTAGGTGTTCATCTTCCCCTTCGGGATGGTTAATAAATGGGTACCTGGCTTTGGCTGGTGTGTTTGTGTATGTTTATATAGACACACATAGAAGTACAAAAAAGATACACTTATATAGGGCAATACGTGTGTAAAACGCTCTCCCCGTAATACACAAATAGCAATTACAGACACACACCTACAAAAAGGAAGAAGTTATGGATGAATTTGATTATTTGGTAACAGGACGTTATAAGATCTGTGATGTAACCTTACTCAAGGAAGAGATATAATCGTTAAATCATAAAGAGGTCATGCGTTTCTGTGGTAACATACATTGGGCGGTGGCGTTCAGTAGTCTGGAATCAGGACATTGTGGTGGAAGGGTTCGATGAAATATACAAGGAAGGAGTTATAGGAACCTGGGTACCTTTAACCTCAGTGACAGTGACAAGGTTAAAAAGGGAGGTGTGGCTCAATGAGAGATGTCAAAAAGCGATAGAGTTTAGGGATGTGCTATGGTGAAGAACAGGTAGTACTGCAGCCAGCCAGCATTTAGAAGATATAAGAGAAGAAGGAACGAATATGGCAGGTTAAGATTGCAGGAAAGAAATGTTAATAAGAATATTGTGAACAGGGAAGGAGACAATCCACAATTTTTACGCAAATTCATCAGGAATATACTGTCAGGCTAGAGAGCAGCCAGTACCCAGCCAACTACGTCTGAGCTTTGAGCTTTTCGTCTCGCTCCAACATCTGGGTCATTCGGGTAAAATACTTCATAAGTTAAGAGTTGTAGAGGATGATGCAGAGATATGCAGAAAACCTTTTCACAGTAGGAGATGCTATAGCCCCAACACCAGTGATATGGAATGGTGAGAAAATCTGGGAACACATTGAAATATTAGAAAAGGCGTCAACTCAACATTAAAGGGTCTTGACCTATACGAGGTTTATAGTCCTTATTATGTATTGCCACATGAGCTGAAGATTTGCGTAAATACGTACACTCTACACACTTGCAATAATGTTCATGATGTCATTGGAGAGAGGCAAAGTGCTGAGAGTGACATAAGGGCAAATATCATACCTATCTGTAAAAAAGGAGACTAGGAAGAGGCATTGAACCACAGACCGGTCCTCCTTGGTGAGAGTGGTCAGTAAGGAACTTGAAAGATGATCAGAAAACAAATGAGTGACTCCCTGCAGTGGAGAAATGACCAAAATGAGAAACAGTAGAGTCTCAGGAAGGATAATGATCCTCTTAGATTCTAACGAAAGAGGATCTTTGTATTGGACAAAAGGATAGCATGGTGGATTGTTTGTATCTAGACTGCCAGGAAAGCATTTGGCACTGTGCCGCATGGGAGGCTGATTAAGAAGCTGGATCATCAGGCAGGAAGAAGGGTAGACTCTTTTGATGGATAGATTATCTAAGTAGAAGGTAACAGAGTAATTCATATCGTAGGATCCTTATTCGAAATGGGTTGAGGTCACTAGTGGAGTGCCGCAGGGTTCTGTGATGGGGCCATTATTCTTCTTGTTATACGTAATTTACTTGTTCGATGGTATGGACTTCAATCTAAATATGTTGGCAAATGATGTAGAGGTCATAAGAGAGGTGAAAATCGTGGAGTATAGTATCACAGACTCCAAAAGTTGGTCTGACGCATAGTTGATGAAATTCAGCCCGAGTGAATGTAATGAGGATTGGTCACAGTGGAAGGCCTCGATATGAATAATATCTAGCAGGAAATAAGCTGGAGGAATGTGGGTGAGAGAGAGACTTGGATGTCGACATCGCCCCTAACCTGTTCTCAGAGTCCAACCTTCCTGATAGGAGAATAGTTAATGAGACAGTCTGCTGGCAAATATTGGAATTACATTTAGGTTCTCGGGTGAGGAAATAAGTATTCAGCAAACTGTTCACGTCCAACTAAAGACCAAAATCATGATTTTCTTCTCAGGTTTGGTTACCTCGCCTAAAGAGGCACAAAAAATAAATAGACGAGTCCCAGGAGAGGACAACAAATGATGGTACCAGAATTAAGGGAGCTGAGTAACAGGGAAAGGCTGGAGATCACTAATTTGCTCGCCAAAGAAGAGAGAAGAGTAAGGGGTGACATAACTTGATGTTTAACAAGAAAATTTTTGTAGAAATATAGAGGTCCATAAATGGTATAAGAATGGCGAATGAATGGAATGATTGAATGAGGAAATAGTAAATGCCGATGGTATACACAGATGTAGAATCTTGTATGGCAGTAGAGAGCGTTCAAGCCACACGAGTGTAGAACTCCCACCCCGTACAGTACAAGCAGGTAATTACACAGATTATAGATGGGCCCTCATGAGTGTAGAACTCTCTCTCCGTACTCTACATCAACAAGTTACCTAAATAAACGAAGTAACACACACAATATTGGAAGCGATAGAACAAAGTTCCGGGATCGGGTGGTTATAAGATTTCCTAAGACTGATTTAACAGAATATTTTTAGGACATAAGTTTCCACCGGTGAGCGAAGAAATCATTGGGTTTCTGTGAATGTGG